>NC_056744.1:282268329-282500829 GCF_019279795.1 Protopterus annectens
TTTTTAATCAAGATTTGTGAATTTCCACATTCAATCTGTTTAGTTCTTGAAACAAAATAAAAACAAGCAGTTGTCTTCTATTTTTAATTAAAATCTGGTGTCCAGCATGTCTGTCTTATAAGTATAGTCTGTGTTAATATTATTCACCTTGGTCATAAGTCACTCCAAAATTGCTTAAGGTATTTTATTCAGGATGGAGGAACTGCATGAGAGAAAAGGTTCTTCAGGGCAAGTATTAATGGCCAGACATTTTCAACAAACATTGGAGTATAGTTAGTGACTAGAAGCTAACTCACTGAAAATGTTAAACTATATTTTCCACATTTATATTCATATAATAAAAATAATCTCCCATTGGATGATTTGGTAACTCTATGGAATAAATAAATCCATTTGGTCTGATTCTTTTACTTTTGTTCCTAAAGTGTTATAACTTTTCATTGTGAGTGGCAAGGACATCATTTTACTTACTGCTTTTCTTGTTAAAGCTTACAAGATGCTCACTGAACAGCAGACCTGATTTGCAATGCTGTACTCTTCTAGAGCATGTTATGTATACTCATAACCTCCATTTTTTCAGTTGTTGGCACAGACCTACTATTATTAATTACTTTATATGTTAAACATGCTTACTGGAGAAGTGGCCTGCTCTGTAATATTGCACTGTTTCATCAGCTGTGCATCATGTGCACTGTGTGTTATGGGTGAAGGCCTGGGTCATGGCCTAGAAGGCTACACATAGCTATGTACAGCCATTGAAATAATAAATATGTTTCATAAACAGCTAATTAGGATCGATCTATACATTTATATTAAATGCAGCCTGCAAGATATTTTAAAATGTATTTTGTTGATGATAAGAATTATTCACATATAAACATATGCTATCAAAGTTGAAATATTACCAATATTGCTTTAGATTTATCAAAAAAATTGCAAATGTAAAAATTATTACTCTTTTTTAAGATTTTAACACATTATCTACCTATAACATTTATCCATTATTTGAAGATGGAGGTACAAATTTATCTGCAGTTAAATCAGGACTAGTAATTTTCTGTATTTCCATTTCTGACACTTTAAAGTGCAAAATTATTATTGCTATTGGACATGTTCTGTTGAAATAAGGAAAGTTTAAAAGGAGGTACTTTCCTTAAAATTATCAGTAATCAGCCAAAAGTTGTTAATGGGCTCTTGACATTCCCTTACCTCTGTTTGATTTCACATTGCTACACAGTCGGTGGGATCTAATTTCAAATAGTTCTGAATTGTGCAGCTGGAAGTTATACTTAAATATCCGGCAGATACAGACCCCCCTCAGCTTTACTTCAAAGTAATGTACTTATGATCGTACTTAAATCTTTCCTACTACACATGAACTTCCTTAAAATTATTTTTTTAGGCTGAAGGTGACATATTTTTATGGTGGCCATTTCAACTGATTCTCATTTCTGTGTGATAGTATGAATAAAACCATTTCATATTTAAGCTACACTTCTGCTGATTATTGTATCACATGTTTACTAAATGATAAACCAAAAGAAGCACGGCTGGAAAAACCACAAATAAAACAAGCCAGTCGTAGTGTGCAGCAGACCACAGCTGAAGTCAGTAAATGAACAAAGAAAACGGCCACAACACGTTTTCTATAGGACAGAAAGCAAAAGGCGAAGCCACCAAGTAAAATCCAGCATTTAATGGTGAAAGAAAACTGCCTCAACACGTTTTCACAATAAAAACATTAACGTTGCTAAATATGACAAAGCGTTTTCGTAAGAGTAGCACTCGAACTTCATCAGATAAAAACTTGGATACATGCACTTCCTATATATACCCTTCTAATTAATCAATTGATTCAATAAACCAATTAGTTGTTAAAGAAACATGCTCTCAGGAAGTTAAATAAATATAAAAGATACATAAAATCACTCCTGTATTTTTCATTATTAATACAGACAAATTTATACAAGAATTCATAAAAAATATATATATTAAAATTGATATATTTTTATACAACATAGATTAATAAAACAATATATGGGCTACCTTTTCCATCTTATAAATACAACCAAATAAACCCAAAACAATAATGATATACCTAATGCCCATATACAATGTGTATTATAACTTCGCTGATCTAAGCTTAAGTAAAGGGGCAATGGAAATGTGTTTGTTCATGCCCAGGTGTTTATTGGCTTCAAATACTACTTCCCAATATGTTTCTCTATATTCCAATTTGGTTTCCCAAGGGCCTCCCCTTGGCTCCCTGGGCACCATTTCTACCACAAAAAAATGAAATTTTGCTTGGGTGCATAAAAGAGTGTGTTTAAATAAGGCATTACTAGAACAGCGCTTCTGAATATCATTCATATGTTCATATATCCTGGTTTCAAAGTTCTCTCAGTCTTTCCTATGTAAAATCCTTCACACTCTTTACATAAGGCAACATACACTAGCCCCTGTGAGTTACAATTGGAATAATTAGAGGCAACTATCCATTTCTTCCTAGCTGTTAAAAATAAACATGTTTACTAAATATTTCATAAAAATAGAGGGGATATGATCCCTAAGCTATTTAGGGCAGAGTTTTAAAGCAAGTCTTGTTTTAGCTAAACAGGAATTCTTCAGTTGATCTTGGGGAACAGAAGTGGTTGCTGATTTGAATGAATACATAATAGACAGAAAGTATGCAAGGCATGGTTAGGATATTTGTAAGTTATGTGAAGGATTTGCTTGCATTGGTTATGCAGTTAAAAAATGTTATCTCTTTGCTAAATGTTTGATTCGGGGAGTAGATTTGGCTACAGAAAACAAATCATATAACGTGGGTCAGATTCTCCTTGTATTTATACAAAAATATTTTGAATATTTATTTGATAGAGTTGCAGGTAAAGGAAATCAAAGTTTTGTTAGTGATAATTTGCTTCAGTCTTTTCTGCATTAGCATTAACAGTAAACAGTCATTTGCTTTGTATTCACCCTCAAATGGTTTTACTTTAAACAGCATAAAATCATCATCTGTTATAAAGTAACACATAGTCTGCATGGCAATGGTTTATACAATATGTGAATAAACCTCAAGTAAAAGATAAGGAATTAACCCCGCATCTTAATACCCTGTTCAGTCTCAGCCTCTCCACAGGATATTTGCCCATAGAATGGCGCACGGCAATGCTAGTCCAGCTACACAAGGGTGGGCCACAACTGACCCTGGGAACTACTGACCAATAAGCCTGACCAGTCTGATCTGTAAGGCTATGGAGCGAATCATTATGGAGCTCATAAATGGAGAGATTGGGAACCTCCAGTCGATGGACCCCACACAGTTCGGCTTCATCAAGGGCAGATCATGCCTCCTGAAACTGGTGGATTTCTTTGAGACAGTTACTCAGGCTATAGATAAGGGAAAGGAGGTACACACGGCTTACCTTGACCTTGCTAAAGCATTTGACACCATTCCCCATTCAGGTATTATTGATAAGCTCACCAGCCTGGGCATAAACCCTTACGTCACAAGATGGATCGCAAACTGGCTCTCAGACAGATCCCATAAAGTAAGAGTAGTGGGATCTATGTCTGAATCCAGACCAGTAACAAGTGGTGTGCCTCAGGGCTCTGTCCTGGGGTCCCTCCTATTTGGCATATACTTCTCAGAAGTACAGGCAAGCACGGAAGGGCTGTGGTTGACTAAGTTTGCGGACGACTGCAAACTGGGTGCTATAATAGAGTTTCCAGCCAACATGGAGATCCTCCAGAAGGGCCTAAATAAGACTGATGCATGGTGTCAAAGCCATGGTCTCAAGCTAAACGCAAAAAAAGCGTAGTAATCTCATTTGGAAAAAACAGAGTACCCACAACCTACAACATAGGAGGTAATCCCCTGAAATCTGAAGAAGAAATAAGGGATCTAGGGACCCAAGTAGACAGTCAGCTTTCCTTTGATAACCATGTTGCCAAAGTGGTTAGAAAATCCTTCTATGTGACCCATCTAATCACGAAAGGGTTTGCATCAAGGTCTAGGGATGTAATGGTGCCCCTCTACTCTTCCCTCATCAGACCCATTATTGAGTACAATGCACCAATTGGAATGTACCTGGCTAGACATCTCCAGCAGCTGGAGAGACCACAGAGGTACCTAACCAAGAGGATTACTGGCCTCAAACAGTTGTCATATGCAGCACGACTGAAAAAGCTAAGACTGCTCTCTGTTGCATACCGCTTTCTCAGAGGCAATCTCTGTCTAACGTACAGAGCCATGTCCAACCCAGAACTGTTGAACATGCTCCATCTTAGCAAAACCAAATCTACTTGAGCTACACGCTCTAGGGATATAAACCTCAACACAACAATGAATAGAACATGCTGGAGGGATAGATTCCCTTCGCAGAGACTTCCCTTACTATGGAACAGGGTCCCGATCTACATAAGACAGAGCCCCTCACTATCACTCTTCAAGAGGAACCTTGATGAGTGGATGGGTTACAGAAAGTTCACACCAGGGATCACACCAACAGCACTACTAGATAGGGGCCAAGGGTACTAGCTGCTAGTACAAGGGTCTAGGGAACTACTAATGGCGCAGTGAATACCACACAACGTGGCTGGGCTAATATATGCCTTCGGGCAGATAGCCCAGTACCAACCTATGAACCTATGAACCTATAATTCCTTCATGTTATTAGTAGATCACAGGAGTGCATTTCTCTTAAAAAATGTTTCTGGACTTTTCTTTCTCAAGGAGGCTTATGTATGCTGATTGCCAGATTCTTTGGTCGGTTAAGTTAGCAACACAATTAGCAGTATGAACTATATAAATAAGATACATAAATATTTCTTGTACTAACTTACCTTAATTTCTTTCAGTCCCATCTGGGTCCCGTTCACCGATTCAAAGAGTCTCTCATACCAGTCTCTTTTTTAGCCCTCTTTCCTTTTCAAGTAAGTTCATTTATTTATTATATATTTAAACATCTTTATTCTGAAGAAAACCTACCTACCTACTAGCTTTTATTTCTATAGTTAACCAACTATATTTTGGATTTCACTATTTTATTACATTCCATCAACTCCAATGACTAATGCTCTTATTTATATCCATCCAGAAAACATACTGCATCTTCATGACCCTTTATCACTACTGTCATTAAGCTTCAAACCTTTTTCCTGTAGGCCACTCTTCCCTTCTGGCTTGGTCTTTACATTTTGAGGCAGTCCCACTCATAGTCCCTTTCTGCCATCCTTAACCCTTCCTGCATGCATTAGCAACTTTTCTCCATGCCTAAGGTAGTTACAGGTAAGTCCATGGTTTGCATTCTCCTAGCACCTTGTCACATGCTCTGCAAATTTACCCCTAATTTTCTTTTCTTTCTTACACATACCTCAACTAGCCCACCTAAAACAGCTGTTTCATTTTTTTTATATTGGGGGGTAGGTCTCTTAGTCCCACCTAAAATGATACTGCAGAGGCAGAATCCAGCATTGCAGAGACTTTTACAATCCACAAAACTTCATTCTGATGTCATCTTCATTTCTTCCCTTACTTGGATTTGGACAACACACTCTATACCCTATACTATTCTATAATGGGCAGCTTGGGCAACACACTTTACACTCTACACTACTGTATAATGAGCTGCTTAGATGACATGCTCTATACCCTACACTACTCTATAATAAGCTACTTTGGACAACACACTCTATACCCTATACTATTCTATAATGGGCAGCTTGGGCAACACATTTTACACCCTACACTACTCTATAATAAGCTACTTTGGACAACACACTCTATACCCTATACTATTCTATAATGGGCAGCTTGGGCAACACACTTTACACCCTACACTACTCTATAATAAGCTACTTTGGACAACACACTCTATACCCTATACTATTCTGTAATGAGCTGCTTGGGCAACACACTTTACACCCTACACTACTCTATAATAAGCTACTTTGGACAACACACTCTATACCCTATACTATTCTATAATGAGCTGCTTGGGCAACACACTTTACACCCTACACTACTCTATAATAAGCTACTTTGGACAACACACTCTATACCCTATACTATTCTATAATGGGCAGCTTGGGCAACACACTTTGCACCCTACACTACTCTATAATAAGCTACTTTGGACAACACACTCTATACCCTATACTATTCTATAATGGGCAGCTTGGGCAACACACTTTGCACCCTACACTACTCTATAATAAGCTACTTTGGACAACACACTCTATACCCTATACTATTCTATAATGGGCAGCTTGGGCAACACACTTTACACCCTACACTACTCTATAATAAGCTACTTTGGACAACACACTCTATACCCTATACTATTCTGTAATGAGCTGCTTGGGCAACACACTTTACACCCTACACTACTCTATAATGAGCTGCTTAGATGACATGCTCTATACTCTATGCTATGCTATAATAAGCTACTTTGGACAACACACTCCATACCCTACACTACTCTATAATGAGCAGCTTGGACAGCACACTGTATACCCTACAGTATGCTCTATAACCTACACTACTCAATACTATGCTACTTTGGAAAGCATATTCTATATCCTACACTATTCTATAATGAGCTGCTTGGACGACATGCTCCATACCCTACACTATTCTATAATGAGCTGTTTGGACAACATACCCTATACACTACACTACTCTATAATGAGCTGCTTTGGCAACATACTCTATACCCGACACTACTCTGTACTCTAAACTACAATATAAAGATCTGCTTGTCCAACACACTGTACCCTACACTACTCCATAATGAGCTGCTTGGACAACATGCTCTAAACACTACACTATTCTATAATGAGCTATTAGGGCAACATGCTGTATACCCTACACTGCTCTATAATGAGCCACTTGGACAACACACTCAATACAATACACAACTCTATAATGAGCTGCTTGGGCAACACACTATATACCCTACACTACTAATAATCTGCTTGGGCAACACACTCTGTACCCTACACTACTCTATAATGAGCTGCTTGGGCAACACGCTCTGTACCCTACACTGTTCTATAATGAGCTGTTTGGACAATGTGGTCTGCACCTTACACTAAGCTATAATGAGCTGCTTGGACTAAACACTCTATACCCTACACTACTCTATAATGAGCTGTTTTGGATAACGTGGTCTATATTCTACACTGCAATATAATGATCTGCTTGGACAACATGATCTCTACCATACAGTACTGTATAATGAGCGACTTGGACAATGCGCTCTATACCCTACACTACAGTATAATGATCTGCTTGAGCAACACACTCTATACCCTACACTACTCTATAATGATCTGCTTGAGAAACACACTCTATACCCTACACTTGTCTATAAGGAGCTGCTTGGACAAAATGTTTATTACCTTACATTACTGTATAATGAGCTGTTTGGACAACATGGTCTGTACCTTATATTACTCTATAATGAGCTGCTTGGCCAGCGCATTCTAAACACTACACTATTCTATAACGAGCTGTTTGGACAACACGGTCTGTACCCTGCACTATTCTATACTGAGCTGCTTGCCAAACTATGTAGGCAGGATGGTGCATGTTAGTTCTACTTTCATTACATGATATGATATCATCATCATCCTCCTTCTCTGCACCTCTTTCCTGCCAGTTTCCTTCCTTTCCATCTTCAGCCTGCATCCTCCCGCAATACCATCCATGCAGTATGGATCACAACAATGACATTTTATTTCCATAGTGATGCCTTTGTTACAAACACTTCCCCCTTTTGAGATAACCACTACATTGATTTAATAAAATAAGTCTGATCTTATTCTCAGGAACAGATACTGGAGTTTATTATCATGGTTACATAACTGAATTTTAAATTTTCACAGATAATGGAAGCAAGTGCTGTAGAAAAGACCATAAATGGTCATAATTCAGCACAGACAGCCCAACGAATTACAGCACACTGGTTTATTCAGAGACAGCACTCCACAAAGTAAATCATTGTTTGTTTTACTTTGTGGAGTGCTGTCTCTGAATAAACCAGCATGCTGTAATTTGTTGGGCTGTCTGTGCTGTATTCTTAAAGTTTATGAATTTTAAATTTTATCAGCTTAACACATTCTTCCATACATTTTCATCAAAGTCCTTATTCAAACTTTTCCTGAAATCAAGATTCATCTTGCATTCTTAATTATCATTATGTCCCTTAATCTCTGTATTATTCTCTTATTGCTCTTCTTGCCAGGCCTTAGCCTTTGGGACAAAACTTATGCTGCATCCCACCCTGCCATCCTCAGAACCACTTGGCTGCAAAAGCTGAATGGCTTACTGCCCTATTCAGTTACTAAAAGGTCCATTGTTCATTATTGCCAGGTTTGCCTCCCTCCCCCACCCCCACCCCTACACACAAACTCCCTTATGGATAACTTTTCTTTTCAGCTGTTTTACTATCTGTGTTATGTCTTTGAGTTAGTAGAGGGTCAGTCCACTTTAAGCAATGCTTAGGAGCAGCATTATAGAGTGGCTGAATAAGTGATTATAATAAGCAGAACTTTATATATTAGTTCAAAACAGAGGTTGAAGGACATTGTGTGCAGCTGAGCTGTGAAAGCCAAACAGCTTGGATAAACCAGGTTTATCATGTATGTTCCTGCTTGATTTGCGAGGTGAGCACTACTAAGTAGTTGTAACATGTAAAAAGAATGGTTTACTATCAAAATGTGGAAAATCAAAGCAATTTTCCACTTTTTGATTGAATTTGTTATCTGAATTTGGTAATGCAGAATTACCAAAATGTCAGAAATGGTAACCACAGAATCGACATTCAAACAGCAAGTGTTCCAATGCTGAAATGCCGTGTTACCGATAAAGATTTGCAGGGAGGCAAGCCTCCCTGCTCTCCCCACACCCCCTGCATATTATATATTCCAACTCCGAGATCGCACTACAGTGAGTAAAAAGTTACATTTCCCGATCCCCACTGTAGTGTGATCTGTTATCATAATGTCGCTACCACATTAGTGAATGCACACAACCATTCGCGAATGAGAGTTTGAACATTTCAGGATCGACATTATGGAAACTGGAAAGCACGCATTCAGCCATCGTAGCTTTGCATAAGTATTGCTCAATATTTTGATAGTACAACAAAAAATAACTTCTAAGCATCTCTATTTTAAAAGCATACATGCCAGGCCTCTTATGATCCCATTATATGCTTGTGGCTGGATGGAATTCTAAAACATATCCCTTCGGGACTGTTATTGATAGGTGGTTAAAATTTATCTATGATGAGGTCAATCATTTAATCATTGATTCACTGGATTTTTTGGGCAGAGTGAAGCCTGAACTTTGGGATAGTGAGATAATTTAACCATTGATGTGGTGGAATTATTTACTTCCATCCCCAGAAATGAGGGTTTGGCACACTTTCACAACAGCTTGTGCAGACACACCAAGTTTTCCAATGACAAGATTAATTTATGGGTGGATTTTATGGCCTTAGTCTTAGACCGCAGCTTCATTTATTTTGAAGGCGATTATTTTAAGGAGAACAAAGGTGTCGCTATTGTCGCTATGGGGGAATCTTGTGCCTCGATTTATGCCAACATGGTTCTGTTGAACTGGGAGTACAACAAGGTTTTTACTTGTCAACATTCTCCATTTTTGAATTTGTATATTAGATCCTTGGATGACATCTTTGTGTTATGGACGGGGTTTGAGTGTGAGATTAAAAATGTTATTGATTATCTCAACAATTCGTCAATATTTCTCAGGTTTACTTATAATAAGTTGGGAATCAATTATTTAGACACATTTATTGAAAAAATCAGGGAATGGTTTTAAATCTTTGATATACTGGAAGCCCACTTTTAGCAACTCATACTTGGATTATTCCAGTAACCATCCAATGAGTCAAAAGAAAAATATTATTAAGGGTCAGTATATTAGAGTTGCTCATATGACCTTACATTTTAAGGACTTCAAAACACAACTTGGACTGGTTGCGAATATATTTTTGAGTAGGGAATACCCTCCCAATTTATTCGAGGAGATAAGATTGTATGTGGTTTCTGAGTCGGGTAAGAAATACAAACCACTTTTAGGTGTAGGTCTTAATAAAAATCAAAATACGAGGGACACAAGTAATCTTGAGAGGGCCTTTGTGACTGAATACGGCCTGTGTGCTAATGAAGTGAAGAAAATTGTTACAGCTAATTGGAATATATTAAAAAGTAATATGATTACACACACAATGCTGGGGTCAAATCCTGCATTTGTTTTTAAAACTGGCCCCAACATGAAAACCATTTGGGAAAGGGATGTGTTTTTTTTATAAAAATAACACAGCTTCTAAGAAAGGAACACCTAAATGTGGTAATTGCCCTCGATGTGCCTTTATTTTGGAATGTGAGAGTTAATTCTAGAAAATTACCTTTGTTCAAAAATTATTTTTTAAAAAGGGAATTGATTAACAAAAGGGGTAGTTTATCTTACAAAATGTACACACTGTCCTGCGTATTATGTAGGTAAAATGAAGAGATGTCTCCAAAAGTGGATATATGAACATAGGTACCAGATGAGTAATCACAATGAGAACAATGCCCTGTTTAAACATTCACAGAAATGTCCCCAGTTTAAAAACGTTGGTTTTGGTATTTTAGAAATAGTTAAACCGAATCTTAGGGGAGGTGATTTTAAATTCAAACTTGAAAAAGCCAAATTGAGGTGACAGTTTAGGTTGCACACTTCCATTCAGCCTGGGTTAAATTAATTTATTTCTGTACAACCAGTTTTGGTCAACAGATCTAATTATAAATAGTCAATATCATTTTTTTGTTTGTTATGGGTGTTTTAATGTTTTGACTATTTATTATTCATAAGAATAAATAGTTCTTTTTGTTTGTAAGATTATGATTGTATGAGAACGCTGTGGAACTTTTACTTTAACATTCAAGTATTGCTGTGCTGACTGTAATGGTATTTAAAGGTAATGTTTTTATATTCTATTATATTTTATGATTCTGAAGAAGTCTCTGTGTTTTCGGGACGAAAGCACTTCATTTTTATAATAAAACCTTTTTATTGAGTACAAAACATTCGGTTTCCTGACTGCAGCGATACAGTTTTGGTTGTTTTTTTTTTTTTTTGTCTAATATTGTGCCTATGTTCCTAAAGAAAAAAAATATGCTTCTAGAGTAAGAGCTGGGAAGTACTGCTTCTGCCTAAGAGTTTTGTGTTTTTGAAAATCTGCAAAAAAGAATATCACTGGGAGTCTGAGAAGAGATTCCTTGTAAAACAGTTATGAGAGAGAAAATGTAAATATGACTTTTTTTAGGTCTGCATGTAAAACTGTTTTTCTTTTACCTGATTTGGATATGATACAAAACTAACATAAATCAAAATATGTCTTCTTGTGTGTAATTTAAAACCTGCATGTAGTACTGGGAGAACTGATTTTTTTTGTGCTGATACCTGCATCTATGCCTATGGGTACTGTTACCTTTTGCATGAACTGTTTTTGTGAAGTGTGCTACTGCATTTTACTTATATCGACTTAGGTTCTATAATTGCCTTGAGACTAAAAGTCTTTCATCTTTTCCCGGTTAGAGGTCGCCATTCAGATCACTGGTCCGCTTATGATTGCAAAGAAGAAAAATATCAGTCTTGTGGAACAAATGTCTCCTACAAGTTAATTTTCTGTGTATAGATATTCCAAATAATAATCTGCTATTATTACAAAGAACGGTGTTCCTTTTACGAAAAAGAAACTCTTTGCTGTTTACTGCTGAACTGAGCATTGTTTTATTGCATTGTTAAACCAACCCTATTTATTTCAACTGAATCACTGCATAAAACCCATGTTTGGAACTATCGTCTCCTTTACAAGCAGCAGTAGGTCACTAATATATATAAAATGTAAGATACAAAACACAGAGGAGGCAGATGTCTCAAATGTCATGCACATTAACAATAGTACAGTAAAAACACACCAAGAACCACAATAAATAAAAAAAAAGATTACCAGAAATGTCAAACAGACTCACTGTTTATTAAGCACTTTCATCTCCTTACTCATTGAGATTTCCTCAAAATGACAAATACACCACCTATCTCCCTTTTAAATCCTTTTTACTGACTAATAACAGTGAATAACAAACAATCACAATGAAGAGCAGATACCAATTAATAAGATCGATAAAATCTTAAAGTGAAACTCTCTTTCCATGGGCTTACTAAATATTCCATTTGTCTCATTTGTAAAAAAAACAATAGAAAAGTTGAAATATAAAATAAAAATGAACACATATAAATAAAAGCAAAAGTTTTCACAAAATGTTTGCCATTATTTTCAACACACTTGAAATGGCAGTAAAGTCATTGAACCCAGGATCTAAATTTCCTCACAGCTTTAACTTCCAAATTAATTCGCTGCACTCCAAGATGTTGTAAAGTCACCATCAGTGTCCCTAGGAATAATTTTGTCTATAACAAAGAATAAAAATGTTTGAACTATCTACACACCAGTGAATGTCTATATAATGCATTGGTCAATTTTCCTTTCTTTATATTGCAGTTGTGCTCTTGAATCTGGTCACTAAGTCTTCTTGTAATTTTTCCTACATAAAAGGCAAGTTATGAAATGCAGGTGGCTAAATATACTACCCCAGTAGTGCCAGTTGTATCAATCAGGGCAGGGAATACAGCTTTTGAAATTCTCAGTAAACACATAGGGAGCATCACTGATAAATGTATACCACTTGCAATGGTTATATTTTGACATGTGTTTTCCCAGGATCATCAATCTTATTTCTCCACTATTTTCTATGCATTTTTTGATGTTTTTGCCCTTTAATTTACTATATTGAAGAAATCCTTTGGGTTGCCTTTTTTTCGGTCTGTTGGTACTCAAAATTATGAGTGACAGCATTTCAGTAGGGAACCATGATAACTGGACTGATCACAGATGGAATAGCTTCACTAACTCATTGAATCAGCTCCACAGCAAACTTTGTAACAACTTTATCTCTCCCAAGTAACCCTTGGAATATATCTAAATGCATTTCATGTAGCACTTTAGATTCTAAAAGCAGAGGCTTTCTTTCTCTTTTTCCAACCCCCATCCCATTTCACAGTCATTCGTTTTTATTATGTATTCATTCATTTGCTTAGTCATTCTTTCATTCATGTCTTTATTGATGTATTCATTCATCCTGTCATTACTACATAATCAGTGTCCTTCACAGAAGGACATGTCTGTTTTTATACCCCACCACAGTAATATGCACCATTTTCATTTCCACACAGCCCACCCCAGAAGTCTAACCCAGTCTTTCTACTGCTTGAGGTACACACCTTTCACGCCTCTATCACATCGCCATCATATTGTTATTTTCCTCAACCATATATTGATTTAAATCAAGAGACTCTGATCGCCTGCTGCATCCACTGAAATTGTTGGGAACATATGTGAGATCTTGGGACCAGGCCCATCTGTACATGATGCAAGAGCTATAAAATAATTAAAAACATTGACATACATAAGTGCCATACCCCCTATCAAATCAGCACTTTCATAACAGAGTGAATGGTTGGAAAATTACATAGTGATATTTTGTCATTGTTGAAAATGTCAATAGAATGAAGATTTGCATACAGTATGTGTGTTGGTGAGGTCAGTCTAGGTTTGGATATTAATGCTGAAACTTTTGGAGACACCATTCAGAGTGAGAATGTGAATATTTGTAGGCTAAGGGTAAATTAAAATAAATAATCCGTTCCAGTAATGAATGATCAGAAATGAAATGATTAATGTGTTTTAACCTTATGGCTCGAGCTTAGTCACAGCCATATCTAGATATCACTAGTTCTGCAGTGTCCTGGAAATCATATGTGATTTGCATAATACCCATATCTCTATTTCTATTTTATGAATGCACAGACTCACAACATAAGCAATGTCAGTCATACAATAATCATTGAAGGGCCTATAATGACAATATGTTTATCATTGTGAAAAAAAGACATAAAAAGCAGTGCCTCAGAAATTCTAAATGTGTAACTTACCTGTTACAGAGATCCTATTACCATTTATTGATTTATTTACCTCACCTTCTCAAGTATCATAATATTGCAGTATTTAACAGTAATCCCATTTAACATTTGAGATTAGCAGATAATAACATACTTCTATTCCAGTGGTGAAGTGCTCTAACATGTTATGGTTTACATATAAAACAGAATGATGCTCTCATGGCTGGATGGGAGGGTGTCTGTACATTCTTCCCAGACCTGTCCTGCAAACAGAAGGTAGCCAATGAGATTGGGGGCTGGCAAGGTGATTGTGGTACATGGACTGGCACTGTCTTGTAAACTTTATGAATTTATGCGTCAGTGAAGCTTTTTATGTTATTGTTTTCCAAATGGCAGAGGATGCTTTAGTGATTATAACACTTCCAAAAGGTTAGCAGTCAAAGACTTACATAAATGTGTAGATGTCTGTTTCCATAGGTCACTCAAATAATGAAAATTAAAAATGATATGGCATTCATTGCACACTTTTTAAAGGGATCTTAATGAATACATTATTCAACTTTGGCCTGGGACAATAGCCACCAAGCTTCTAGAAGGCAATTAGGTTGTAAGATTTTTACTGAACTTGTGAAGTTATTAAACAAGTTTAGAATTACAAATATTAATATTAAGAAATAATCATATTTTTATGCTGTACAATGCTTAGAATCAATCTGAAATTCATACGTTAATGTATCTCATGTATAATTTTATTTTGTAAATCTTTGATTCTAAGTCCAGGAGTTTATTCTTATAAAATGTGCACATCAGAGATTAGTTTAAGTCACTTTAAAAAGAATTAGCATGACTTAAATAGTTTCAGATAAAAATAAGAGTGTAAGAGCACTCAGTATAAGCTTTTAAAAGCTAAAGTATGGTACATGCTAACACATAAATGACAAAATTCAGCAAAGGATTATGTAGTAGTCTCTAGTTAAAGTAATAACAGGTAGCATTATTAGAAAATCCATATTTTCTTTGT
This sequence comes from Protopterus annectens, assembly GCF_019279795.1. Classification (NCBI taxonomy): domain Eukaryota; kingdom Metazoa; phylum Chordata; order Ceratodontiformes; family Protopteridae; genus Protopterus; species Protopterus annectens. The sequence goes on from NC_056744.1 coordinate 282,283,392, forward strand.
AGTTAGTGATTGTTCCTGTAAAAATAAAGTAGTGTTCAGCATTTCATGTTCATAAATCTGTAGCCATACAGCTTTGATAAAACAGCTTTTTGTTTATTAAGCTTTTTAAAGGCATGCTATATTGCATTTCATATTCCCACAAGTATTTAAATGTTTTTTCCTGTCATTGGAATGGCTAAAACATGTCAGAATGAAAGATTTCTGTCCTATGACAGCTGCCCAGTAAATGCAAAAGTACCATCATCATTACAAGCTAATATCACTGATCCCAGACATGCAATCAAACATAATAGTTAAGTTCTAACAGTGTCTTAAATATCACGTGCACATCCTGTAGTTTATCAAATCGTGCTATTTGATTGGATTAACACTGTTTGGTTACTATTGGCAAGTTCTTTAAAAAACATAAAAAATGGAAGGAAAGAAAAAGAAAGAAAGAAAATGACATAATCAACTACAAATTGACACTTACTACAGTAAACTTAATTTATCCAAGTGTCTGAGGAGTAATCCAAAGAGGCCCATTATACAAGAGGGCTATTTACAAACTATCTGTTTTTAAGCATTCTGTTTTGTGTTAAAAATAATTAGTGACAGAGCTTATTCTGTTTAATTTCATCCCAGTGCCAGTCACCCAAAATGGATTCTAGTTGTGCATAAAACCTGAATGACTGATGGACCTGATTGTGACAGAACTGCTTTAAATCAGAGACCACGTTGTAACTTGAACTCCAGGTATGAAACTGTCTGTAACCAGAACTGCTTTAAATCAGAGACCACTGCAGAAGTAGACTTCTTTTATTCAAAAATAACAGTCTGTGATGAGCATTCTCTGTCCCTGTGGTCAGACAAGCAGACAGACTTTTAAAAAAGCAGGACTGATAGGATTCATTAGTCTGTACTATCTCATATACAGAGTGAAAGCATCTGAAACCCATTTATAATATTAACTAGTGCAAATGGTTTAAATATATCATTGTAGAGGGTTAATATTAATTTATGTCTTTATGTATTCATGAAATTAATCAAAGACCTCATTGTAGCTGTGGCATGGGTACAGACAGACTCGATTAATTGTTCACAGTAGAAGAAGCATGCCATTAATACAAATAATAATAACAGACTGACTTGACAGACATTTTTCTTCAGATTTGAAGACCTGGACACTATACATGAGTAAACTTCTTTCACAGCTAGTTTTGAGCTCCAGTGAATCCTGTGGTTGTTGGAGGACAACTGGTCAAGAAGGCTTTTAGTCACAGTAGACTATGTTACTAGAATGATTTTGTTAAACATTGTTCAAGGCAACAATAGGTGATGCAGCACTCTTGGGTGACTAATAAAGGAAATGGGTAACACTAAGTGATGGAATGAAGTGGGTCTATGTCAGATGATTGAGTTTTCAGAAACTCAGTCTTCGTATGGGTGAGACCATATGTTTAACTTTCCGAAAGCTCAAAACATTTGTATGGAGATTGGGATAAAGTGGGGATCAGGAATTTGCACTTTTCCCCACTTTAGTGCAATCTTGGAGCTGGTATGTACAATGTGCAGCGGTGTGGGGGAGTGCAGGGGAGCTTGCCCCTCCACACCAAAAATATGTCTCCATAAGGATTTAATGTTTTACCTAGAGCAATTATAAAGGAATCATTCCCTATATTGGCATACGTGGCTATGTTTTCTTCATGTATAGTGATCTTACAGTATTAGTTTTCTTACATCAAGCTCAAACGTACTTTGATTAGTTATGAAATGAAAAATAAACCTCTATGTACTAAGCATCAGTAATTTCAATAAGATGTATAATGTCTTGATATATTGCAAATAATTAGAACATATGCAATTGATTAAATTGTACAGTAGATGGGGTGCCATCCAATTTTGTGAAATCACTTTGTGCAACCTGTAATTTTGGAAAAAAAGTTTCAGACATGCAGTTCTTGAAAAGGGATCACTACTGTGGGAGGTATCTCCTTTCCCTTAATGCACTCCAGTTTCAGATTTGATTCTATTTTCAGGAGGGATACAAGAGGCTCAGATTTAGAAATTCAGTCAAATGAACTTTCAGTTACCTCGCTGCAGTCGCAAGTCCATTAACTTTCAATAATATCAGAGAAAAACAGTTTGCCTGCAAACACATTTGCCCATGATCAAGTTAATTAAGGAGTGGAGTCATATGAGGCTTAAATTATCCTTATCACTTCTGTAGCATTTCAGCAGAATGGATCAGATGAGATGGTATAGTTCAGATGTGTGCTGTTCCTATGGAGTCATCTGCCAGTGGCAAAGATGAGTCTTGTTCCCCATGAAGTTCTTCAGTTTAAGGGCTTAGAAGTAGGTTTATATTATCTACTCTAGCTAAGTAGTAGCAAACTTGAGTTTTTGTTGCAAAGGTCAGTGGTTCAATTCTTGTATTGTAAAGAGTGTAGGGTTGGCACTTTGGCACACTGCTATTCTTTCAGATTCTTGGGATTGTTTATTAATGTACCTTGTATTTTGAGGTCGTCCCTAGTAAATGTGAGGAGGGTAAGCAAGTTACACTAATTATTTATCTGAATCCCAAACTTAAGATTATTTTTCTAACCTATGATAACATGATTTCATAGTTGTGCATTTCTAGATTGACAGGTACATTAGAAGAATATGTTATATTATTCTACCATTTGTTCTTCAATTTCAGCTTTGTTCAGAATATCACTTTTACGCTTCAGGTTAGTTTCGGGAAAGTTCTGGTGATGCATCACTTGATCATAGTAAGGTTTTGAATGTTATGTCAGGCTGCACAATGGGAGTGATAAGGGTAATGAGTTTGGAGCTTTAATTTAACTATGCATGGACACTTTCATATTGCATTTACAGATACTAGTAACCAGGAGTATATTTTAGTCCATTGGTGCCAAATTGAAATGCTCTACCACAACTCTCCTCTACCAGTCAATCACACGAAATGGGGATGGCCCATTTCTGTATGCAGTCCATCCAAGAAGCGAGAGATCCCTCAATCAGTCATTGTCTCTACCCCATGCAGTGTATATATTGAACAGACTTTTGAAAAGAAAATACCTTTGTTTTACATTTTTTTTGAATGTATTGTACTAGCTTTCATACAAACACAGGCTGGTTAATAACTTAATCCTTCCTTTGTCGTGTCACAGTGAAGTTTCAGCCAATTAATAGGATCATAGGAGGTTACTAGGCTAATGGCCCTAGGGCCCTTAGAAGCCTAGCCAAGATCTACCCTTATTTCCATGATCACACCTATTGCCCCTGTCCAAGAGGGATACAGTTGGAACCCCTGGGGTGAATCTATGGCTACCCATCCAATCATCCAGACTGCATTTGAAGAGGGCCAATAAGGTGCGCTGTTTGACATAAAGTGGGAGTCTGTTCCAAAAGTGTGGTAACCTCTGGGAGACAAATCTGTCCCTCCAGCAGGTTCTATTAATGTCATATACCACATTAAGGCCTTTAGAGCAAGTAACCTTTGTACCATTAGACTTATGGAAATGCAGCATTTCCAATAAAGCAGGGTCAGAGATTGCCTTGCATGCAAGGCAGAGATCACCTCTGAGTAATCTGCATGAAACATAATAAAGTGACAGTGATTTCAAACAATTCACATAGGACAGATGCTGAAGACCTAGAATTTTCCTTGCAAAGAAATTTTGTGGTCTCTCCAATTGCTGCAGATGCTTGGAAAGATACATACCAAAAGGGGAGCTGTACTAAATTATTGGCCTGATGAGGGAAGAGTACAGGGAGATTATAACTTTTTTTTCTGGATGCAATAAGCTTACTTATGAGATGAGCAATATACAATGTCCTTCTTATCACTGTGGAGACATGGTTATCAAAGGTGAGGTTCTTGCCAACCATGAATGCTCTGGTCTCTCATCACTGAGTGTGTACCTAAGGTGTTGTTATTGATGTGGTAATTAGCAGGAACATCATCCTTAGTGAAAGGGATGATAATATATTTGCATTGAGTTTAAGGCCATCACTTTGGAACCAATCATTTGTTTGTGTAAGAGCCTCTTGTAGGATGTTGACATCATTTGGAGATTCTATGACCACTCCCAGTTTGCAGTCATCAGCAAACTTTGTCAGTCACAGACCATTCGTTTTTGTTTGTACTTTGGAGAAATATATTGCAAACATTAAAGGTCCCAGGACTGATTCATGTGGAACACCACCGGTTACAGGTATACTGTTGGAGGTGTATTCCCCTATATTTACTATATGGGTTATATCAGTGAGCCAGTTAGTGACACATCTAACAATATATGGGTTAATACCTAGCTGGGTGAGTTTGTCAATGATGCCTGAGTTGGGGATACTGTCAAATGCCTTGGCTAAGTCTAGGTGGGCTGTATGCACATATTTCTCCTCATCCAGGGCTTTGGTGACTGTCTCGTAGAAGTCCACCAGGTTTAACAGGCATAATCTCCCATTGACAAATCCAGACTGAGTAGGGTCAGGTGTTTGGAAATTATCTATATCTTTGTTGATAAGGTCCATGATGATTCGCTCTGTGGCTTTGCAGATAAGGCTAATAGGTCTACAGTTGCTGGTGTCAGGGGAAGCACCACCCTTGTGCAAGGGAAGAACAGTGGCTGTTTTCCATTCAGCTGGAATGAAGCCGGTGCTTAGACAATGACTGAAAAGAGTACCCAATGGTGTTTATAATTCTTGTTTGAGCCCATGTCTGTTGCAGCCTGGGATGTTATCAGGTCCCATAGATATTGTGCTTTTGGCCTTAGAGTAGACGTTAATGACCTGCTCTTTAGAGATACAAGGTAGGGGACAGCTGGCAGGGATGTCAAGGGGTACATGTGGTGGGGACAGGGGAATAATGTTTTCACAGAACCTGTCAGCCAGCAGGTTAGCTATGTCCACAGGCTAAATATATGTGGTATCACTAACTGCCAGTTTGACACAAATCTGGACCTTTCCTTTTAGGTTATGGATGTAACTAAAGAATGCTTTATGGTGTCTTTAGTGGAGGAAGCTAATTTGGATTCACAGTTTGCTTTGGAGGACTTCACAAGAAGTCTTATTCACTTGTTTAAGATGATAAGGGATTGTTTCCAGTTTAGGGATCACTCCCTTTTACTCTTAGATAGCAATTTCTTCCTCATATTGTAAAGCCTGGAGTTGATGGCAGTTGTCCACCAGGGAGGCTTGCAATTCCCTGAGGAGCTGTTTTGGTCTTATAAGGTATGGCCGAGTCAATACAGTAATACAGGTGTCTGTATAAAGCACTGGTGTAGAACATGGCATAGTTGCCAGTTCCATCTGAGGGGGGGAAGTGCAGAAAAGCTATTTATACCATCTCATAAGAGGTTATAATCTGCTTTGAAGTTTTTTTAGTTTAGTTGCTGCTTGGGGGGACTTCAGGTGTGATAGTTACTTCAAATGAGACTTTTTTGTGGTTACCAGAGAACACCTCACAGTGGGGGTGCTACTGTGGTCTCCCATATTGATAAACACCAGATCCAGAATTTGGGCACCCCTTGTGAGGGTGTCAACCAGCTGGTCCAAGGCACTGGAGTTAACAAAGTCAAGGAACCTTTGACAAGTGAGTTTGAGCACAAGTAATTTGCCCAGTCAATGGATGGATAGTTAAAGTCACACAAAACCATGGTGTTCGGATGTATCTTGATAGACTCAAGTAGTTACAAATAGGCAGAGTGGGTGCTCTGATTCATGGAGGGGGGCTGAAGGTAGCAATGACTTGAATAGGTGTCTTACCAGTAGTTAATTGCACCTGAAGTATCTCCAGGGAATCATACTGTTTGACCAATCTGAAAGTGTGTTTATCTTTAATGAAAATCGATACACCACCTCTTTAGTTTTCACACCCTCAGTTTTTTGGTCTGAAAGTGTGGAAAGAGGTGTAACCTGGTATGACTGGGGTACGTTCCACAGCTTTGAACCAGGTCTCTGGGACTGCACAATTGTCTGCCTTTTCCAAGGTGAGGACTGCTTCCAGTGAGTGCAGTTTCATGTTAAGACTCTTATTGTTTAGCAGCATAAGCCTGAGGTTGTTTTTAGATGGAGTTTTTACATCAGGAATTTTGTTCTTGAGACACACCATAAAATGCATGAGCCTTAGCCAGCAGCTAAAATCCCAGGAGTGACATATGCAAACTATCTCTGGCAAAGCACTGAGGTCTGTCTATCATATCATCCCTGGCTGACAGATAGTGGATTCCCTTAGAATAACACCAGAAACTAAGCTAATTATTGAAGTCAATCATTTTCTGTTTGTATTAAGGCATCATACTAGGTGAAGGTAAGCTGCTGCTTAAGGCTAGGGACATATCTGCCTAAGGTACATAATCTGAGAGTACAGTCATGTCTTTTCATATAGTCCAGAGAGGTTTGTGTCAGATCATTCACACTAAGTCCAGAGAGGTGCATCTCAAATCGTATGCATTTAGATTACATAGCACGGGATGCCAGTCAGCTGACCTTTTGTTGTATGTTTTTTACATGTTACATTGAAGTTGTCTTTGAATAATATTTGACATGGGTGGCATGGCATTTGTTCTAAATAATGAATTGGTCACAAAGGTATTCTCGTCTGTTTTTTCACTAAAGTGGACAATAGTTGGCAAACCTGTACTTTGAGTGCATATTTTCAAAGTTCCTTCAATATGGAATAAAGTTGTAACTTCTGTTTGTTTTTTATAAATTTGCAACTTTTCCAGTCATATGCAGCTGCATTGTACTAAAAGTGAATGTGATGACTGGATGTCAGGGGGCTTTATCATGGAATAAATAATAAGGGGGCATGTTATCTCTCCAAATTCTTTTGTCGGTAGCTTAACATTATCTGACTGATTATGCAGAGGATGAAGCTTATTAACTGCTAAATGTTGCTTCATGTAGACAAGGTTTTGCATCACCAGAATCCTTTCGCTAGTTTTGTGATTATGTGAATACATGACTTAATGCAAATTCATTAACTAATTCATTTTTCAATTTGATTTCAGGTTGGGAGGTGGGAGAAAGGACTAATTCATATGAAATACCCAGTATGGCCACGATATGGATCTTTTCTGCAACCAATTTCAGATAACCGTCATCTTACTGTAGCCACACTGGAAGAAAGACCTTTTGTCATTGTAGAGAATATTGACCATGTAACAGGGGGCTGTGTAAGGAATACTGTACCTTGCAGAAAGCAGAGCAATCGTACTGACAGGTAAGGTGCATTGCAGCTACAGAGTCATATGGCTTGGAGTACAAATGCCCTTTTATAACAGATATTACTATATCAGTTATTAATGTTAAGGGTGACCTGCCTTTTCCACATTTCTGATCTTAGATATCATACTGTATTATTAGGGTACTCCATAAAGAAACAGCATTCTGACTGAGTTTCCTACTTTATCTGCCAAACTGCAATGTAGATGGGACTCAGAATTTTCCCACAATCCTTAGTAAATATTTATTTGTAGTTAATTGTGTTTTGTGTCATGTGTAGTGATAGAAATGTCTTGCAGATAAGATATGACTACATGGTAAGACTATGCTTCTGCATTTGTTTGTTTTATTTAGCTAGTTTGTTTCTGTAGATCATTACCTTAAGAAATGTTGGTCATTTAGTAAGTGAAGCACATGGGTGCAGTTGACTTGATAGTATTAGTTCTTTTTGCTGTGGTGTCTGACCATTGGGAAGTTCTGGGAATATAGGAAGATATCAGCATGCCCCATTTTGCAATATGTAACATCCATTTGTTCTTCAATGGAAAATAATTTCTTTGTTGCTGTACACTGTTGTGATTGAAAGAAACCTTCTCATAGGGTTTATGTTATTGAAAATGGAGAATGTTGTATCAAAGCTTAAGTAAACTGATATATTACTCCCAAATAGCACATAAAAATAGTGATGCTGAAGACCTATTTTGTATAGAAATGTGTTTAAAGCACATCGCATTTTTTTTGTCTGACTTTTGTCTATTGGCCAAATACTTCTTTCAGACATTAGCTTTCCTGCATTGTATCATCTCCATAGGGAGCTGCAACCCCAACACTGGTAAGGTAACGTACTTTATAAATGCTGTTTATTGTTTGACCACACATATCACTACCCCAAATTATCCTAGCATTATGAAGCTTTATTTGTACAGTCACTGTAAAGGAAAACTGATATAAATCAGTGTTGCTGCATTGCATTCAAAGTTCTATATTACATGAGTTGTAACTGCTGGGGAATGTATATAAATGCTGTCATATCTTCTAGGACAGAAGTTAATGTAATTAATCTGTTGATAAAGAGTTATCATTAAATCTGTTTTTAATATCATAGTGAAGTATATATGAAGAATACAAAATATTGTTTCTTGAATAAAACATTTAGGCTGGGATTCAGAAAATATCCCTTTACTTGCATAAACTGCAGTGATCAAAAGTTGACATTTATGTGAATGTGGACAATGTGATTCAGAATCATATTTACCAGAAATAAGGAAGGTCTTATATGCAGCTATTTTGCATGCCTCATAATTAGCTGTAATTATGGCCAGTGCTAAACAATCCTTTTCAGTGGTAATTGCCAGTAACAGACCATACATCACATTGGCATAGGTACCCCCTCATTCACTTTCCCACATACATTTAGACATTCTATACACACACACACACACACACACACACACACACACACACACACACACACACACATACATGCATTCCGACATTTGTGCACACACACACACACACACACACACACACACACACACACACACACACACAGACACACACACATGCATTCAGACATTTGTGCACACACACACACACACACACACACACACACACACACACACACACACACACACACCTTCTTTACTGATCTCCTAACTAACCTCCTCTACTGAGAGTATCTAGGCTGACATGCACATACATGCACCCCCTCCCCACACACACACACAGTCATCCAGGAGTTCTCATACCCCTACAAATATGCTCACATACTGCCCCATACATACACACACCTCCCAACACTACTACCTCTCAAGACTTCACCTATATTGCACTGTCTCCCATTGATTATAAGGAAGGACTGCTGCAGCTTGGCTATGTGAATTAATCTGACTGGCCATGCTTAGTTACTACCTCCTACAGCCATTTCTTTGGGAGAGGATATCGCTAATTAGCACAGTCCACTTCTCATAATGGCTCATTAGCATCTAGCCTGACTATGGAGATGGACCACCATGCTGATTCTACTGATCTTTTGGAATCACTGTGGTGTGCCTATCTCTGACTCAGAAAGGGCATCTGCGGTAGGGCATGACATTGATGGCAACCCTTTGTGAATCCCAACTATATAGACGTGAGCCAGGATTCAGAGTAATATCACCACTATAACTACCTGGCAATGCTGTAGTGTCCAGTAGTGCAACAGTCATGTTATGTGATTCAGAGGCATCATAAAACTGCAATGAGCAACATGTCATTAGCAGTTCACACAGACAGACACATACACAACACACACACACACCCACACACACTCACACACACCCACCCACACACACCCACACACACACACACACACACACACACACACACACATACATATATACACACACAAACAAGCTCACATGCACACATGCACACACATAGAGTGATGCACACAATTATGGCCGTACATACACTTATTCACACTGATTGTAAAAGCTGCTAGTGAGTGTGTTGTCTGCATGACAGACAGGTGTTTTCATAACATTGTAGAGGTACAGTGATCCCTAAATCACCCTTGTCTAATGCATTGTGCAATCTTGCTATAAATACTGTTGTGCTGTGTATTAACCATTTCTGGTTCCCAGGACTGGTATACACACTGTTGCAAATAATGACTTACAGAAGTATTTACTGCACATTACTAGTACTGTTAGTGGGACGTTATTCCCCAATATTTAAATGAAAAGGCAAAACTGCATATGTTGAGCTAATTTTCAGAAATATGCCTAATGTATATTAGACTTCATATGGATTCTGATGGGTAGATAGTGCTTTGTGGTTGCTGTTTGAATTTAAGTCAGTCTTCTTCTAGTAAAATAAAAAAATCTGTAGGGATGTGAAAGATATAACTACTTCCAGGTAGTTTTTGTTTTTACTTTCTAATTAACCTATAGTTGTATTATTGCAGAAGTTTGTTTTCTGTATTCTGATTTTACAGTACATGAGACTGTGATTTAAGATGTTTTGCCAGTTTAGGTAAAAGTAAAGCTGAGAGTGGTATTCACCTAATATATCACAGTGTAAAGGTAGTTGAAATGAAAAAAAAGACAATGAAATAAGTCAAGAGCAGAAACCAAATGGGTTTCTGTAGATTCAGACTAGTAATGCAGTATATGAGGCTTACTTATAAAAAGACTGTACCATGCAAGTAGAAGTTAATGATGTGAGATTTTCAACTAAAACTGAGACAGCAACTCAGAGGAATCTGTATCACCCCCGATGGTACATCTGCAGATTTGCAGCTGCATGAATGATTCATCAGATACCAGTTTCATCTGCATAAAACTGCTAATAGTGGGATGTGACACCAGGATCATATAACAGATCAAGACATCCCTCTTTACCAAGACCATCAACAGAAGTTTAAATATCCACTGAATGAAATGCTTCATTTGTTACAGTGTCTTTCATTTTATTTACATACAACCATATCTACTTATGTCATTTCCATTGCTGTAATTTTTACTACAACTTGTCCATTTTTCAAATGCAACATATCATTCCGTCACGTGGAGAGATTGCCCATTCCTAATCATTTGAGGCATAATTCCAGTCATAACAGGGCATATCATGGAAAATTTTTAAAATTTATACACAACATTCATAATGTCGCTATGGCACTGAATTAACATTTTTAATACTAATCAGATTTATATATGATTAAGAGTGAATTCCTGTATTTATTAATTATGATATATTTCTGAAGACACTGTGGCATGAGTACTAATTCAGCTACCAATGAGGTGATATCCAGAATGTAGGTATAGCATCAAATGCAGAGCTTTGAATAAGCTTAATTTTCTAATTAGATTGCTGATTTGTATCACACTTCACATTCCACTATAGTGTGCCACAGACTGCTATGACAAAGGTCTATATAACCATGACATCAAAGTTATCATATATGCAGTGGCTTAGGGTAAAGCGTTTACAGACATACATGGCATGACTACAGCAAGGGGAACAGTGACTGCGTTGTTTGTGCAGCGTGTAGGCAGCGTTCATGATAGCTGCTCAACACTAAGATGAACTGTTTTATAAAAGGATGCATCCGAGAACAGACGAAGGAGTGGGGGCAATACTAGACACAAGAAGATCATTACATGTCATCACAGGATAATACGTAGAGGAGGCTACAACACAATACAACTACAATATATAGTTAGCTTCTGATTGCAGAAAGGTTAGCCACTCAAACGGTTGAACTCATGAGGTTAACCATTTTGAACAGGCTATGTACTTTAAGTGCAAGATCACAAAAACATTAAGAAGGTTATACATTTTCTTCAAGCATGTGTTAAAAATAAGTCAGGGGATGTGATGATTTGCAGGGGGACTGACCCCAGCAAAAAAATGCTTGTTTTCCACTTTTTTTATTATTATGCAGAATTATAGTAGACAAACTACTGAGGTCAACTATTTCAATGACAGACCATTCAGTGATCAATCTCAAGTGCTATATCCTAATGAATTATGCATTATATATATGCATTATATAACTTCTTACTTAGTCATGTCATCTTAAAAGTTCTATTTAACTAATTCAGTTTCTGTTTTTTTTTTTGTTCCACTTTGTAAATAATGCACTATATATTATTTCTTTTTATGGTTTTGTCTTTTTGAAATCTGTCTTAGGGCCTTTCAATACCCTGACCTATCCAAGCTCCATTGTCATGCTCAGTTGTGCAGTCCCAGCTTCACCTTAGAGTAGGAGGTGAAACTCATATTAGTTGGCTGTTTCAATTCATTTTTAGTTGATGTTCGGTGTTTAGATTCCATATGTGAAAGAACAACAAGCAGGTCACAGGACAGAATCTAAACGTGAGGAAGTACAAATGACTAAAGAATCAATGTATCAAAATTATGTCAGCTGTGCCAACAAGTCACACACAAATACACACACACACAAACACACACACACACACACACACACACACACACACACACACACACACACACACACACACACACACACACACACACACACACACACACACACATTCATGCAGCTGCATTCATCCCCCTATAGGCAGTCACAGCCATAAACACAATTGCACACACCTCAGCACACATAGTCGACACTTCACTACTTACCTGCAGTTATGCTATGAGCTGCAAATCATCCACAGGTGTGAATGGGTGTACTTGTGAGAAAAATGACTTGGTAAAGTGATTCTCTGAATCATTCTGTCATATTATTCTGGTACTGGTGTCATTTCTAGTAGACAGTACATAGCTAATTAGCATTAACAACTCCTCCAGACCGATGCATTTGTACTTAGCATTGCCAGTTAATCCATGTTTACACTACAGCCAGTGGCTGATATAAAGCTGCATTGGGATAGCAATCTTTAAATCACTTGGACCTATTGCACTGTGGAAGCCTTACAAAGAAATGCTTTTGCAGTGTGATAAACCTTTCTGATTCCCAGGAATATTTTTGACGCAAAAAAAACTCTATTTCAGCTGCAAAATAACAGCAGTATTTGTTAATACAATTAGACAATATAATGCTTTTTTTTAAATTGTGTTGATATTTATAGGGTGGCAGGTATTTATTTATGTATTTGCTCTCCTTGGCCCTTGCTTCATTTTTTCTGATATTCTAAACTGATGCCTCTACCCATTGACAAGTCTTCTAGCCCTTGTTTTCATCTCATGTTTTTTTTTTGTTTTGCTGATGATGGTCTGGAATATAAGAGCTTCCGGGGGGGGGGGGGGTCTTGCCAGCAACTGCTTCCATGAGAAGGAGACTGGAGTGCTTTTTACATTATGACCTACCCCTACCCTCTTGTCCTTTGTCCCTCCCTTAAGCTCATCCTGGAACCGTTCAAGTGCTACTCATTTCTGTGCCAATGCAGAGCATTGTTCACATCTGACAAATTTCAGTTTCAGCCTAGGTCAATAACTAACCAGGTATACAAAGTAAACAACCGTATATAAAATCAAAGTGAAGTAAAAAATGTATACAAAGTAAACATAAAAAGTTTTAAAATAAGGTATGTACACAAAGTGAATAAGTAGCACTATCACAGAATATATACAAACGTTTTCAAAACATTTCTGAAGTTGGAGTGAAACAAATTAGAGATATGAAAAGAAGCAAAGGATACTTGTAGAAAAAGGGTTGAGAACAGAAGAAAAGAGACAACTTTAACTCAACATACATGACCTGACGTCAGTGCTATCAGATACATTCCGCTTGACTGACTAGAGGACATTTAGTAAAGTAAAGAACTTAGAAGAAGAAGGTGAGTTTTTAACTCCATGTGAGAGTCCCTCAGTTTGGGACAGAGAACTGAGAATGCATGATCAGAGATATATAGTTTAAAGAAAGGGCTTTGGTTTTTAGTACCTGAGTGATTCAAGTTTCTTTGGTTGTATGTGGGGGGTTGTCTTAGTACTTTTGAGGTCAAAACATAGAGGGAGTGTCCATGTAGGATTATGAAGAGCCAGTTTTTGTCTTTTTAGTGGTTGTTCATTTCTCAGGGAGTGCTTGATAAATCTATATATTTTGTTTTTAGTTTGGAATAATGGTGGGGTTTTTCGTAGATGATGCTGCTATAAGAAGGAGGCTGTATTCAAGTTGAGGGAGAAGGATTACTTTCCCTATTTTTGATCTGATAGAGTGTGAGAGAAGTGGACAGTATTTGTTATAAGAAAAATAGGTTATCTGATCTGCTAAGTTTATGTTTAGTACCAAAAATCATAGATTTCGCTCTGGGTATAGTTGGTATATGGATCACTCTGGCTGTAGTTGGTATGTGGATGTGTGTGTGTGTGTGTGTGTGTGTGTGTGTGTGTGTGTGTGTGTGTGTGTGTGTGTGTGTGTGTGTGTGTGTGTGTGTGTGTGTAATAATCCACTCACTTAGGCATGTGAATTCAGACTGTAGATCTTGCTGTAAGTTAATTCAGGAGTGGTTAGAGTGGTAGAAAACTCTGTCATTTCTGTATAGGAGGAGAGGAAGATGAAGAAGATCTTTTTTATTTCTCCAAATCTTTTGGGTTTCTAATACTATGATAGGAATGGACCCCATTCCTAAGTCAAAGTACCATTAAATTTCATGAAATTAGTATTGTTTCAGTCTTTTATGTTAGCCAAAAGTGCTCCTTTCAGCACCCACAATGTGCCCTAGTAATGACTCCTTCTACAATTGGGGTTACATGGATTGGTAACATATCTGAATACAATTCCAGGTTCTTTTTTATAAGACTCATTGCTCCTACTACTATTGGAATTGTCTGGCTATCTTTCTTCCACATTGCTCTCGTTTCTGCCTGCAGATTCTGATATTTTATGATTTTGTGTCTGTCTGTACACAAGACACTGTAGTCACTGGGTGTAGCAATTTCAATAATCAATGCTACTTTTGTCTTCTTTTATTGGACCACTATATCTGATTTTCTAGTTTCTATCTTTTCAACTGTTGGCAATGGGTGATCCCATGTGAAATAAAGTTCATCAGTTTTTATGATGTTTTGTGGCTCATATTTCCAGTGTTTTCCAGCTACTTCAATACCATAATGTTTGCACAATCCCCAGCGCAACAGTCTGCCACATTATTATGCCTTTCAGTATACAGTCCTTCTGCCATTAATATGTTACAACCAGCAACAAGGTGTGCGACTGTTTCCAGTTCGGTTTTACAAAACCTACATTTGTCTGTTTCTCCCACATGTTCAATGGATTTTGTAAACCAGCATGTACGTAGCCCACTATCTTGGGCTGCCAATTTTAACCTTTCATCTCTTGGTTTAAATTTGCCTCTCCTTAACCATTTATGCGTTTGTTCCTGATCAACATACCCACAGTTGCAGATCTATACATGTAATCAATTTCAAGGAGGTCCATCCCTCCTTCGGAATGGGGAATATATAATGTTGTTATACACTGATTTTTATAAATCATTTTGTAAGCATGAAGCATCCTTCTTGTTTCCCTATCTAATCTATCCAAAACGTTTTGGGGCCAGTCAGTCATTCCAAAACTATACGTTAGGACAGGAAGAGCAAATTGGTTTATAGTTTGGATTTTGTTCCTAGACGTCAGCACTGTTTTCAGAATTAATTTACGTCTTCTAAAATATTCGTTACTAAGTTTTATTTGAATTTGTTCATGTTTTATTTTTGACCCTTCATCAATTCCCAAATATTTATACACTCCCTCTTGCTCAAATTCTTTTATATCTCATTCTTGTTCCAAACTGACGTTTTCCTGGTGCTGCAGTTTTCCTGCTTTAAAGGTTGCTTTTGCACGCTTATCAAGACCAAATGACATTCTTATGTCATCTGAAAAAGTTTGACAACTTGCAGCTGTGCTTTTAGTTCCTCATCTGATGAGTTATACAGTTACAAATCATCTATAAAGAGAAGATGAGAAGTCTTTACATTCTGTTGTTTTCTAGGAGCAAAATTGTAGCCATGACCTAAGCTAAGTAAACAGCTTAATGGGTTAATGGCAAGGCAGAAAAGCAACAGTAACAGAGAGTCACCCTGGAATATCCCCCTTTGAATTTTTATCCTGGGATAATAATCTGTCCTTTATCATGGCTTAATTGCAAAGTGGTGTGCCACTGTTTCATGGTCACTGTAATGTAGTCGATCAGTGTAGGGTGTATCTTATACATTTTTAAGCACTCTTTTATCCATGAACGTGGGATACTATCAAATGCTTTTTTTGTAGTCATCCATGCCACACTTAAATTTTTCCCCATTTTGCAGTTCTCTAGTATGACTTTAACAACAAATGATCCTTTGTTCCATATGACTTTCTTTTATTGTCCTTTTGTTCTACTGGCATAATTGAGTTTTCTTCTAAATGACAATAAACTCTTTCAGCATCAATTCCCATGTATAGTTCATACGTTGTCAGAAGGCAAGTTATTGGTTTATAAGTTTTAGGGTAGCATCCAGGTTCACTCTTAAGTAGGAGCATTGTTTTGACTGTTAGCCAGGTTGGTGTCTGTTCGGGGTGTGCATATAAATGGTTTTTATTCATGGCTAAATCTTCATGCAAAGGTGTTTATAGTTTTAGCCAAAAGCATCTGGGCCTGGGTTTAGAGGCTTTTCTTAGCTTTGTTTCAATCTCTCTCGATTTTACTTCATCTTATTTCATATCCTGCACCTTTAAACTTCTTATTCTTTCTTTTACGTATCCTTTTAGCATCTTTGTTATGTTCCACAGGATCTTTATAGATACAGCTCCAAAATATTTATATTTCCTCTTTTTTGATGGTCTTTCAATTCCTTTTACCTTGTTTCCCAATTCTCCATAAAACTTTTTTGGGTCATCAATAAATTGTTGATTTTGTACTTTTCCTTTATATTTATATGTGTATCTTATAAGTTTTTCCACCTGTGCTGAAATTTTTAGTTATTTGCGATAGTGCATGACAGATCCTGGTCTGTTCTAATACTGTGCATTATTTTATTACATCTATCTTTCTTAGTATTTTTGTTTATCTATTCCCTTTGCTATAGTCTTCTAACAGTGACACTTCTTGTTTTAATTGCTATATTGTTTTCTCTATTCAATACTTCCATGATAGTACTCGATTTCTCCCCTTCCTTTGCCTCACTACCCTGTGTTTTTGTGGTAGAACTTTATCAGTTATTGATTTAGCAGCACAGTAATATATCCTGTTTACTTCTGTTATAATCACATGGATCTCTATGGACAGTCCTAATTACTGCATTCATTTGTTTTATTAGACTTCTTACTTTTTGGGTTTTATTGACCTTCTGCAGTCTATTTCTCTCGTTGATCTTAATATATCTATCCATGTCTATTAAATCAAGCAACTCTTCTCTTAGCGCATTGTCTTCCAAACTGAGTTCCATTTCCTGTGGGAGTTCTATAGAAAGTTCTATAGCATCTTTCTGTGTCAGCTTCTTTTCAATTTCATCCTGTGCCATCCATTGTTCTGTCATATTGGAATTCATTGGCCTATCACTCTTCAGCATTGACTGCATAACAGTTTCTACAGTTTTCTGTTCCTTTCTTTGCTATCTAGCTTCAAGTGAACGTTAATACTGGTTTCCTGTGGAAGACTCCAAAATATCTCGATATGGCACTTGACCAATTGCTTCCTGTTCCACTGGTTTTCCCTTAATTTGGATATCCATTGATCTATCCTGTTGTGGTGCTTTCTGCAATCGATTTTCTACCCTGAATCCTTCACTTTGCAGGTACTCCATAACCTCAGTTTCTATTTCTTTAACTTCTCCATTACTGATCTTCTTTTCTACTTTTCCTCTTTGTCTTCTTATTTTGTATTGTAAAGTTTTCCATGTTCAGATTCATTTGCCTGTATTTCTCTTCAAATATCTTTGGTGCAGCTGTTTTTGTATTGGTTAATTTTGCTTTCTCCTTTGTATGAATATTACACCATATTAAATCTCTTTTTCTTTCCCATGTCCATATTTCTTCTTCAGATGTCTCCTGATCTTCCTGTTTCTCCTTACTTTGGAGACTCGTTCCATCATGCTGTGATGTAACCTGTGTTAGACCTTCTACACCAAATCCAGTATGAGTCTGTTGATGTAGATAGAGAACAGAAGTGGAGCGAGAATAGATCCTTGAGGTACACCTTTGAGTAGAAGACAGGAGAGTGATAGGCAGGAATTATAGCTAAATTTGAAATGGCAGTTGCTCAGATATGCATTCTAGTTGTACAACTATTATCCATTTAAACCTTATAAAGATAAATGATGGCTAGGGCACCATCATTATTTTTAAAAATCTGAAACTGCAAACTCACAAACGAATAACAGAAAGGCTCCACTGAAGAATAGTAGTGTCCAGAAATTTATTGAATCATGTTTCGTTCAAGTACTATACAGAACTTCATCAGAATAAACAGATTTAAAGTACAAAGTTTCTTTCATAGCAATTCAAACTTGTCATGTGATGTGTAATATATAAAACAACTGCACTCTCTAAAGCCAAATATACAGCATCCATGGGACTGGACAACATCCCAGGCTGCGTTTTACATGAACTTCAGAAAGAAATGACCCCCCACCTAAGTACCATGTTCAATAATAGCCTCACATCAGGCTTTGTGCCCACTAACTGGCACACAGCAACAGTTATCCCACTCCACAAAGGGGGAGCCACTACTGATCCCGGGAACTATTGACCTATTAGCCTAATGAGTTTGGTCTGCAAGGCCATGGAACGTATCATCATGGAACTCATAAACAAAGACAATGGTAACCTCCAAACTCTGGATCCCACCCAGTTCGGGTTTGTGAAAAACAGATCATGCCTCCTGAACCTGATCGACTTCTTTGAAGCAGTCACCAAAGCTGTACATGAGGGTAAGGTGGTTCACACAGCCTATCTTGACCTCGCCAAGGCTTTCGACACCATCCCCCATTCTGGAATTATAGCTAAACTCACTAAACTAGGTATAAATCCCTACGTCACAAGATGGGTTGCCAACTGGCTTACTGACAGAATCCACACTGTAAAAGTTGCAGACTCCAAATCTGACCTCAAAGCAGTGACAAGTAGAGTACCACAGGGTTCCATCCTAGGACCTCTCCTGTTTGGTTTCTACTTCTCTGAAGTACAGGCTAACACAGAAGGCCTCTGGCTAACGAAGTTTGCAGATGACTGCAAACTAAGAGCCATAGTCAAGTCCCCAAATGATGTGGACATCCTACAAAAGGGCCTCGCTGAGACAGATGCCTGATGTCAGAGCCATGGCCTCAAGCTCAATGCCAAAAAGTTTAGTGTCATCCCCCTTTGGTAAGAACTCTGTACCCATAAACTACCACATAGACAGCATTTTACTTAACACAGAATGTGTTAAAAGAGACCTTTGGACCCAGGTGGACAGTAGTCTCTCCTTTGATAGTCACATCACCACAGTAGTCAGGAAGTCCTTCTACGTGGAACACCTCATCATAAAAGGGTTCTCATCCAGGAAAAAAGAGGTCATTATTCCCCTCTACTCGTCACTCATAGACCCATTATAGAGTACAATGCCCCTTTTGGAATGTACCTCACAAGACATCTGCAGCAACGGGAAAGGCCACAGAAGTACCTCACAAAGAGAATTACTGGCCTCAAACAAATGCCCTACACTGACCGCCTCAAAAAACTCCAGCTTTACTCCATAGCATATTGCCTACATATAAAGCTATGTCAAACCCAGAGCTGTTGGACATGCTACACCTAAAGAAATCCTAATCCCTCTGAGCTACACACTTGAGGGACCTAAACCTTGTCACCACAATAAACAGGACATGCTGGAGGGATAGACTCCTGTCCCAGAGACTTCCCATACTCTGGAATAGGCTACCCATCTATGTCAAGCAAAGTTCTTCATTAGCATTCTTAAAGAAAAATCTTGATGAGTGGATGGGAAATAGGAAATACACCCCGGGGATCACTTCTGTGTCTCTGCTCGACAGTGGCACAGGAAAATAACTTTTTTGGGTGTTGTAAGCCAGGGAACCTTGTTGGCTTGGCTTATGTAGGCCCTTGGGCCGATAGCCTAGTACCTATCTATGAACCTATGAACATACATTCCTTGTTAAAATGTTCCTTAAAAACTAAAGTTTGATCTGTTTATCTTAGCAAGCTTTTAAGTTTTAATAAACAGGTGATAGAGCAAGCTTCATTCAAGCCTGGATATGTAAAGGCATTCAGTATGATTTGCCATATCAGCCTTAGTTTCTCCAACAACTGCTTTTGACTGGAACATATACTAAAATTTCACTTAATGAATTTAATATGGCGTACAGACATATTAATTCGTACATTAATGATCTATTCATAGAAGCTAAAATCGATGTAATGTTGTATAACTATTTCTGTATGCCAGTACCAAGGACTCCTACTTTGTTCGGAATCCCCAAAGTCCATAAAAACATGACCAATCCACCCATGAGACCTTTGGCAGATGCCAGGGATTCTATAACGTACCCATGTGCTAAATATGTGGATTCAATTTTAAAAAGGTGCATTAGTCAGGAACTCCAAATTTGTAAAAACTCATGGACCTTCCTGAAAAGAATTAATGATTTAACATTTGAAGAGAACTACAATTTCCTCACAGTAGACATGAAGGACTTATATACTTCAATTCCCCATTTGGAAGGAATAGAGTGGGTTTCAAGAATGATGAGACTAAGGGGAAGGGGTGCACCTCTTAATGAAATACACCTAGCTGAGGAGCTACTAGATATAATACTAATAAACAACTACATTATATTTCAGGATGAATACTTTTACAGAAAGTAGGGGTGGCCATTGGTTCAACGTTCGGGGCCAGTTTTGCAAACTTGGTAATGGCCCACTGGAAATTAGAGTACATCAGTAAGAATAGTCAAATTTATAACCAAATATTTTTTTACACAAGATTTTTGGATGATATTTTCTTGATCATCAAAGGTGACAGAATTATAGTTGAAGAACTGGTTAATTACTTTAACAGCACTACCAGCTTTCTCCAATTTACATATAACTTCCATACAGAAAAAATGGCTTACTTAGACATACAACTGGAAAAAGATAGAAACCTAAAAAGATACATAGCAAAAATTTATAGGAAAACAACTAACTCAAATGCCTTCCTACATTTTTCCAGTTCACAGCCTTTCCATCAGAAGAAGTCAGTCATCAAGGGCCAACTAGTGAGGGCTGCAAGGATGGTCACTTTAGAGAGAGATTTTTTTTTTATTAGAATGTGAAGTTTTAAGGAAAATGTTCCTTAAAAGAGGCTATCCAGATTCTTTGATTTTAGACATAAAAGATGAGGTGAAGACCAAGAGAAACAGGGGAGTGTATCAACCACTCCTTAATAGTGAACTACCTGTAACAACACTAGAACCCACTTTAGGGCAACCCTATTAGAGGAGTTTAAGAACTGAAAGTAATTTTCCTAACAATAACTACTGTTCAGTTTTATAACACCATTCAGTATGGATGCACACAGTATAAGGGAAATCTTATGTAAAAACTTGTCCCTAATAATGGGTGAAACCCAATTTTGTACAAAAATAGGTGAACACCCACAGGTAGTCTTTAAAGAGGACACAATTTAAAAAGCCTACTGGAGCATAAGAAAAGGACTAATACTAGGCTACAAGGGATGTTCAGATGTGAGTGTTGTCCCTACTGTAAACACATAGATGTAGGTCAAATATTCATGGTTAGACAACAGCAATATAAGTTGAATAAGAAACTTAACTGGAATTCTAAATTAGAAGTTTATTTAGCCCAATACCAACAATGCCCAACATTTTGTGTTGGGAAGACCGATAGGAATTAAAAGAGCATCAATAGGGCTAGAACATGAAATGCTCTGGCTAAGCACATAGTAGAATTTGAGAACCACAGTTTTAAATTTAGAGGTTTTGACCAAGTTGAACCTGGTAATGGAGGGGGTCATTCTTCTTTGTTGTTGGAGAAATTAGAGCTGATATGACAAATCAAACTGAATGCCTTTACATATCCAGGCTTGAATGAAGCTTGCTCTATCACCTGTTTTTTTAAACTTAAAAGCTTGCTAAGATAAACAGATCAAACTTTAGTTTTTAAGGAGCATTTTAATAAGGAATGTATGTTGTTTTATACGTTGTCACTATTCTTCTGTAAATGTGTGCACACTTTGTTGTTTTAAAGTAGCACATTTTTTAAACCAGTGCCCTTATTTATAGGATTCTTTAGGAACATGGAAATGCAAGAAAGATTCAGACTGCATAGGGTTAAGTCTAACTTAAGCATTTAAATGCAATTAAGAAGCTGAGCTTGATAACAGGTCAAAAACACATCACATGACACGTATGAATTGCTATAAAAGAAGCTTTGTACTTTAAATCTGTTTATTCTGATGAAGTTCTGTATGGTACTTGAACGGAAAGCATTTCAATAAATTTGTGGGCAATACTATTCTTCAGTGGATCATTATTTTTAAAATAAGTTTAACTGCCATTATTTCAGCAGTACAGCAGATGTACTTAGTACTGCATAGCTGCTTTTACTAAGTTCACATGATCATTTGCCATCGGGACACAGAGGTGAGCATTCAGAAAGGGCAATTGCCAGTAGTAAGCCCTAGCACAAATGGCACCCTTTCTGATTCAGAGACATGCCCACTGCAGAGATTATACATGGTCAATGGAATCAGCAAAGTGGGCTTTTTCCAAGGCCATGCCACATGCTAACAAAGCATTCTGGTGGGGGAGCAGTGTATGCTAATTAGTCAAGTACTGTTCCATAGAAATGCATAACGGGAGTAGATTTACACAGAACAACAATTCAGAGAATCTCTTGGTGATGTAACTTAGCATGGCCAGTGTGTTTATTAAAATGACCAAAATGCCAAATTCCTCATTTACTTCCAGAGGGAGAGATTATGTTGCAGGTAGATGCCAGGCAGTCTAGTGGTGGTGTGGGGGTGTGTGTGACAGCTTGTGTGCATGTCTGCAGGGATGTGAGTGGTCTCCAATGACTGTGTATATGTATGTGAGTGTGTATCTGCCTTGGTGGTTACATTAGGGGGTTTAGTTAGGGGACTGGTAGAGCAGGTGTGTGTGTATGAGTTAATGGGTGAGTGTGAATGGTCATGTGAGTGGGGGGGGGGGGTGTCATGCACACTGAGGGGCTATGTCCAGGGGGGTACATCTCTGTGAGCGTGTGCAAATGTGAGTGACTTGGGGGATGGATATTGGCCATCAGCATGGTTCTCAACTTCTTTGTTCATGATTTAGGGACAAGACAAAATTAATGGAGGAATAAAAACACAAAATTAGGGACAATTTTTAAATATCACACTAATTCACTTTAAAAGTTAATAGGTTTTGCATCACAATGTATTTTCTAAACACCAAGTTGTATTTAGGAATCACATTGCCACTTGGAGAAGATCCAGAATAACAAGCTTTTCCTTGTCTGTACATGATTCAAAACTGCTGCTGCATTTTCTAAACTAGGTCTTGTCCTTTGGAACACTTTCCCCATAGCAGTAAACTCCAAGGTACAACTGAGGTCTTTAAGCACGCCTCAAAGACCATTGTCTGAAAGCAGCCAAGTGTACAAATTATCATGACAATCATTAGTACCAGGTGACAATTCTGGATATTAGTACAGTACATATTAATGGCATTTTAGTTAAATTTTTTTTTCTGATGTTTCCCTATTGTGTATATGTGTGTGTTTGTGTGTGTGTCTGTGTGTGTGTGTGTGTGTGTGTGTGTGTGTGTGTGTGTGTGTGTGTGTGTGTGTGTGTGTGTGTGTGTGTGTATATACATATATATATATAAAGATATTGCTTATAACTCATGTTTTTTCCAATGCATTTGTACACATTTGTACACTTTTATAACTTTTGTTTACTGTCAACATACTAGTACATAGACTTTGTATGCGATGACTTACTTTTTTCCTAATTATGCATCTGTTTCTATGCCTATTCTGTAATTGTTTTGGCCTGGGTCATACCTAAAGATGGTCACTGGATCAGTCCACTTTGCTTGTGAACAAATAATAAATAAGTTAATAAATAAATAAAGACAAGCCTTAAAGTTCTGTAGTTCTCTTTGTGAGGAATGGATGTACCTCAGTTCCTTCTGAAGCTGTATCACATGCTTTATGTGTAGTTCACAGAACTGAGTACAGTGGTATTCTACAAGTGGTCAGATAACTCCAGTGTAAAAGAGAGCAGTTGCTTTGCTAGAGTGGCACTTGACCCCACAGTGGATAAGGGGGACAACTATGTATGCTTTATGGGGAATAGTGACTATTTTGGTATCAAATGAAAGGTCATGAGCTTCCAAGGACTGTAGGGTGATCTTTCATTATTTTGACAATAATAAAAATAATAATAATAATAAGGTGTTGCTTAACAATTATGTACAATTTTTTATGCTAGATGGCACAATGTTTCAATCTGTGACACTAATGTCAAGGTAATTCCTAATGCCCCATTCATGTCAAATGTTAAGTAATATTTCAACGGAGAAGGTGTCAGTGGTATTAAGGACAATGATCCTAAGTTTACAGTCATCTGCATATCTGAAAGGAGTCCTTTGATTCTTACATCTGGTTCACAGCTTTGTAGCCACACAACAACCCAAGTTAATACAATTTTATTTACTTTTGCTTCCTGAGTTTATGTATGATACTGACATTGGGTATAGTATTAAATGCTTTAGCCAGATGAGGCAAGCTGCATTAACAGATAGACCTTCATCCAGAGCAGCAATGAATTCTCAAAACATTTTTCAAGAGTTAAGAGCTGCCCTGTACTGGATCATCAAAAATACTCTTCAAACAGATGCCCTCTTTATAGCAACTATGCTGATCTGTAGTCCCACAGTCCATACTCTATTCCCTTTGTACCATGTGACTTTGTATATGGATCTGTACAAAATAATGAGTGCCTACATAATGTCTAGTAAAATGTGACTACCATTCCAGACACTTACCATCCATATGTAGAAGCTAATATGCAATGTATCACATCTGGCAGTTTGTGCAGAAGACTAAATCTCTGATCTATTGTTGAGCTGCTTCCTTTGTTCAGGGTACAAAGTTTGATTCCTTCCAACTTCATTCACCAACTGTGTGACTCTGAGCAAGTCACATAACCAGACAGTGGACATAGGTTGCCCCTGAAAAGGGACAATTTATCCAGTGAGATTAATAGGTAAAATAAGTTAGGAAGGAATCATTTCTTCATGGGTGGTCATTACACGGACCTGATGTTGTGCAGGTTTTGGAGGGATACCCCTAATATGTTCTCAGAATTTCATTCCATACCATTTAAAGTTTGATAATATTTTGAGAAAGCATAAGTCAGTAGTGCCAGCATTTAAAATAAATCCCAATTGGCTTTTTCCCTAGTTATACATTGCTTTGTCTGGAACTTTGGAGGTGGTAAGATTTGAGAAGTATACCCCACACCACTGGAAGGTCTATCATTTCCATGTAATGCATTATTGTGCTAAGAAATTAAGCTGAGAAAATGGTTTATATTTGATTTCTTAGTAGTATATTCGTATTTTTTTTATTTTTTGATGTAAAATAGTTCCTCAGCCTAATGTTTTATGGTTGCAATAAGATATGTAATAGTTGTTGATGGATATATTTTAAATATAAAATATACAGCTATACATTATTTTATGTATTTAATTATGTCTACTCACAAACAAACATACACACTCAGACAGATGCTCCACATGCAAACAGATACAAAGGCAGGGAGACACTCTTACATACATACAATATAGAAACTCAGTCACACACCACATGCTCACCACACACAAACACATAGACACACACACATGTAAAGGAACAGACAAACATACAGACTCACAGACAACCACAACCACACCTGACAATTATATTCAGCTTCCTGATTGTCTATACTTCTCATCTGTTACTGATTTTGCAAAGTGTCCCTGATTTTGCCGTATATTTTTGTTTTGTCCCTTGAAGAATGTTTGATTTTCTGGTAGAACTCTAAAGTTTACAGTCAGTCCATAAATCTAGCCATTGTAATTCAACAATAAAATATATGTCTGGCTTATTAAGCATATCTTTAAAGTACACTAAAGGGAGGGGGATCTTAATATAGACCTATTTAAAAGTAACAAAATGAGGAATATCAAAAAGAGCATTTAACTAAAAAAAATGATCAGAAAGTCGTAACTCCAAAACCAAGAGCTTTATTATAAAAAACACAGCCGGTGTTGTGTAACACAAACATGGTTAAGCGCTTTCGACTGAGCACCAGACATCTTCAGAACCACCAGGATTTGTTTGCATTGGTTATACAGTTAAAAATGATTACCTATTTACTAAATGCTTAATTCGGGGGTGGGGGGTGTCAACTACAGAAAAAAAATCATGTAACATGGATCAGATTCTCCATTTATTTATACAAAAAGGTTCTGAATATTTATTTGATAGAGTTGCAGGTAAAGGAAATTAGAGTTTTGTTAGAGATAATTTGCTTCAGTCTTTTTATGCATTAACATAACAGTAAAGAGTCGTTTGCTTTGTATTCCCTGTCAAATGTTTTTATTTCAAACAGCATAAAATCATAATTTGCTATAAAGTAACACATCTGTATGGCAATGGTTTATACAATATATGAAGAAACCTCAAGTAAAAGTTCATTCATGTTATTAGAAGATCACAGTAGTGCATTTCTCTTAAAAAATGCTTCTGGACTCTTCTTTCTCAGGGAAGCCTATGTATGCTGAGTGACAGGTTTCTTTGAACAGTTAAGTCAGCAACATAACTAACAGAATGAACTATGGAAAGAAGATACATAAATACTTCCTTTACTAACTTACCTTACTTTCTTTCAGTCTAATCTGGGTCCTTTCCAATGATTCAAAGAGTGTCTCATATCAGTCTCTTTTGTATTAACCCTCTTTCCTTTTTCAAGTAAGCTCATTTATTTTGGTCTATTTTATATTAACAAAAAGACAGGTCAGTGAATGGCACTGAGATCAAAAATGCCTTTCATCAAATTCGCTCTTGTGGGGGTCCGTGCCCCCCCCCCACAACCCCTGCTAATTATATATACCAACTCCAAAATCACACTACAGTGAGGAAAGGGCAAATTTTCTGATCTTCACTGTATCACAATCTCACTACGAACAGTTCACTGAACGGCATTTTCGATGTGTTATTCGCTGACCTGTCTTTTCGGTAATATAATATAGACCCCATTTATTTATTTTGAATTTAAATGTCATTATTCTGAAGAAAACCTACCTACCAACTGGATTTTATTTCCTTAGTTAACTAGCTGTAGTTTGGATTTTACTATTTTATTACATTCCATCACCTCCAGTGACTAATGCTGTAATTTATATCTATCAAGAAAACAAATTGCATCTTCAAGACCCTTCATCTCTGCTTTCATGATGATTCTGAAGAGGTCTGCTGCTCAGATAAAAGCACTTAACCGTGTGTGTTACACATCAGCCTTCATGTTTTTTATAATAAAGTTCTTGGTTTTGGAGTTACAGTTTTCTGTTTTTTTTTGCTTATTTCCCATATCATCTCCAGGGCTTGCACAATTTTGTTTCTTAAATAGTGCATTAAGTGAATGAAAGGTATAACTAGGTTGTTGTTTGATGGGCTGGTCAATACACAAACAATAATGCCCAACAGGTTGTGTGTCACTGTGGAAATAATACATGCCCAGGGGTGCTGTGAGGCCCAATGCCAAATTCATGGCCTGCTAATAAACACCTTGCTGCACATTAAAGCACTTAGAGAATGGCATATCTTAAATTGTTTTGTATTTGTTTTATTATTTTTATTACTTTATAGATATTTGCGATGAAAAATACTTTTCACACCTACTGTTCCAAACTTACTGTAACATATGTAATTGTTGTTGTTGGAGGAAGTATTTCACATCTACAAATATAAGTTTTATAAGTATCTAATGAGTACACACACGCACACACACACACACACACACACACACACAGACGCACACACAGTTCCATGTTTTAATTTGGCACAAACTCACACATGTATACATACAAACACATACACATGCCTACCAGTTACAGCCACTTTAAGTGAATATATGCCACAAATATGTCATTGTGAGCAAATGAATGGAAAAATCATAAAATGCAAAGCATTCTAGCTGGTGCCCTCATACATCTTTACTGTCCAAGCTTTTGCCACATAGTGCTGCTTTATCTATGTAGAATGATGAATTTTGTGGCAAATCACTGTGGATTATATAGTCAATAATGCCAGAAAACAGAGTTTCTTACTTGTTAGTGTGGAGGGAATGTGTGCTGTAGGACTACCTGTTTGTTACTATGTGCCTCTCTGTCTCATGCTATCTCTTTCTCTCTCTCTCTCTCTCTCTCTCTCTCTCTCACACACACACACACACACACACACACACACACACACACACACACACACACACATAGAAACATGCACAGACTCTCATGCACACATGCAGAAACACACACAGTTCTCTTCTTTTATCTATTTACTATTTTTTTTTTAATTTTTACAGTCACTAAGCAGTGAGGCACAGTTTAGGGAAAATAGAAAAACAGTGGCTATTTGCTTTTTTTCTGTCCAGGCTTCATGGCAGCTTAATCACTACCATGAAAGACAAGACTGTTTTTTCAGTGGGCATTAATTCCACATTAGCACCCTGCTACAGAATGCCTGTTCTCTAGTGAGGGCAAATTTTCTAACCCTATTTGGGGTTCTTTGAAGATGAGGACCAAAGCAAAGAAAAAAAATCCTCAAAAGTTGAAGACCAAAAAAGAAGGTAAAAGAAAGTAAAAAAAAAAAAAAGAATCAAAAAAGTCCTCACAGAAATGGAGTTGATATCTAAGGAATGAGCTGTTGTGTACATTACGTACTGTAGGTCTCTGCCGTGTCAACACATATACTAAACTGTAGCAAATAAAAACTATAATAGCACCTTTCTATGGTTCAGTGACTCTCAAAACAAAAGATCTTCTAGTTGGGCAAAGCAGTATTATGTTTCTGTGTAATAACTCTGTGCTAACTTTGTCAAGTGCCATTGCTGAACTTTTGCAAAGAGCGAACACAACGGCTGCCATTTAAACAGGCACAAGTTGCAATCATGGCTCCCTAAATGATTACTTATACTGCTTACAGGGACTGATCTGCACCTCTTGTGCAGTGAAACAGTTTCAATCATGCCTTCTAACAGTTTGCACCTGGATCAGCTTCCTTCTTCAACTTGCCTCTTCTATGGCTTTTAAAGATAATGTATGAAGTAGATAGAGTGGAAAGGTATATAACCAACAGATGAGAATGCATATAAGCAGTAGAACTAATGAAATCTCATAGAGATGGCACATTTACTATGTTAGGCATTCTATTACTGCCTAAACTACTTGTGGATTTTCTGGTTAGGTGCAAAACATACTGACAAAAATTCCTATCAAATCAGTTGAGACTACTGTTGCAAGTAGATTACAACTTAAACTGCAGCTAAAGTAATGGACACATTAAATTTTCTTTTATTCATTTATGCTTACAGTGTTCTTTTATAGTTTCTCAGCTCATATAGATTGTAGGAGACAGATGGATAGCATTGTGCCATTGCTTTTTCCTGTTCCATTGTTATGGCCATGTAGATTCATAGTTGTTTTAGTTCCTGTTGTTGTGACTACAGAGATAGGCATATTTGCATTGTATGCTAAGGATCAGGGGTCCAGCAGTGCCAGAGTTTTCCATGGGCTGAAGCTCAGTGATATCACCATCTGTGAGAATCACCAAACTGTGGTAGTCATAATGTGTTGTTTTAAACTGTATGCTGACCTGTGGTGTGAATTTTGTCTACATATATACAGCTCTTGTACTCACTTTCCTCACTTGTCTAGTGGAAAATATTTTTTTATTCAGGCATGTCCAAGGCTCAGCTGCCAGTGTTCTCTCCCATCTATCTGAAGAATCTGGTCATCTTGAGGCAATGTAGCAATTGCCTCATGTACACAGACAACCCTCTCCTCCTACCACCCGACACTACAACTTGTGAGAAATGCACTTATCTAGCCAAACTGGAGGTAAAGCTCTCTCCAACCAAGACTGAACTTGACAGTCAAGAGGCGAAGGTAAACACTTGCACCACACCACATTCATCACATAGTCCCACTAAACCTACACCAACAAAATCCACACATAGAAATACAAAAACATTCGCAGAGGCCCTCAATAATAATCTGCTCAAGCAACAGAGGCCACCAAAGCAGTAACGCAAGCAGCCTCCACCCCCCCCAACACAACTCAAATGACACATAGCCCAAAGACTCAGTGTGTCACTCAACCACAGCCCATAAGGCAAAACAACGTACCCAACACACTAGTCAAAGGTGACTCTATAGTCAGGTACAGTGATGTCTCACTCACCAGGCTAAACAAGGAGAAGGTTACTGTCAACTGCCCGTTGGGTGCCAGGATCCACCACATAACCCATGCACTCAAGGTCACTCCACAACAAGTACAAATATGACTCTGTCATTGTCCATGTTGGTGTGAATGACCTGAGATGCACCTCCCTGGACTACATGAAAAGAGACATGGAAGAGCACTCTGATCTTGTAGCCCAGGCAGGTATGACCCCAGCTCTGAGTAGCATCCTGTCATCGCCCAGAATGGTACTGCAGTACAAAGACAAAATGATTGACTTCAACAATTGCCTAAGCTTCTCATGTCATTCTAAGGGGATCCAGCATTTGTATGCATGGGACAACATGGTCAACAGACCACGATGCTTTGCCAGAGATGGCCTGCACCTGTCACCCCTGGGATTCTGGATACTGGCTAAGGCTCTTGCTGCCCCTATAGTGCCTTTTTTAGGCAAGGTTCAAATGACAAATTCACCACCATAACAGGAACAGGCAAGCAAAAACTGAGGGTAATGCTAGATGCCTAAATCTCAAAATGCACTCCCTCGAGGCAATCCTTAAAATGGAGAACATTGATATCTGTACAGTGGCTGAGACCTGGTTCAAGGCTCCAGAGAGCAGCCCTGCATTGCCAGGCTATAACTCATACCACACTTTTCGGCCATCTAACCTGGACTGGGACAAAAAAGACAGAGGTGTCTCCATATTCATTAAGGATATCCGCACCTCCAGGCTAGTTGCTCAGCATAATGCATCTGAGGTTATCCAAGTGCAACTAACTCTGGGCAAGACTGCAATCCAAACTGTAGCTTGCTACAGATCCCCACCATGCCCCAGGATTCTCACTCATCTTTTCTTGATATACTGGAAAATATTAGGGTTCAACCAAAAACTCTAATAATGGGCGATTTCAACTACCCCACCATTAACTGGGAAAACTACTCATGTACCAACTCCTTCACTCAACGCTTCCTGGAATTCATAAATTGCAATGCCCTGGATCAACGTATCCTCACCCCCACCAGGGGCAACAATATCCTAGGCCTAGTCATTACCAACATGAGTGACCGGTGTTCCACACCTGAAGTTAACTCCTCATTGGTCAGATCCGACCATAAGCTAATCACCCTAGATATACACACCCCACCCCCACCCTCCATTAAGGAAACCATGGTAAAAAAATTGTCCAAAGCTAACTTCATGCTTCTTAAGAGAGAAGTGTCAAACTTCATGACACCCATACAGATAGATAATACAGTTAAAACTGTTGAATTCTACACAAATGCACTCTATAAGCACTTACACGAGTGCATGGATCGTGCTATCCCAAACAGAACCAAGGAGCTATCCTCCAAAAAAGGAAGCCAATCTGGTGGTATCCTGCCATAAACAAACTCTACAACAGAAGGAAGAAACTGTTGCAAAAGAGAGTAAAATCCCATGAGTGGAGGAGCTCCCTGGTCAGCCTCAGTAAGAAGCTGAGATCCCTTATAAGATCCTCCAAAGCTAGCTATGAAAACAAAATCACTACTGATTCTAGGGACAACCACAAAGCATTCTATAGCTATGTCAAGAATCTCAATGGCAATACCCAGATCTGCTCCGAGTTACTACACAACGGCATGAAAATTACAGAACCAATTGATATTGCCAACATCCTACCAGAAAGGTTCAGTGCTCTCACTGCCTAAAGGGCCCATATCTATACAGGAAGAATGCAGAGTCCCTGTAATCACACCTATGCAGGTAAAAGTGCACTCTCTATAGCCAAAAACACATCATCCATGGGACCGAACAACATCCCAGACTGTGTTTTACATGAACTTCAGAATGAACTGGCTCCCCACCTAAGCACCATGGTCAATCATAACCTCACATCAGGCTTTGTGCCCACTGAATGGTGCACAGCAACAGTTATCCCACTCCACAAAGGGGGGAGCCACCACTGATCCTGGGAACTATCGTCCTATTAGCCTGACGAGCCTGGTCTGTTAGGCCATGGAACGTATCATCATGGAACTCATAAACAAAGACATTGGTAACCTCCAAACTCTGGACCCCACCCAGTTCGGGTTTGTGAAAGGCAGATCATGCATCCTGAACCTGATTGACTTCTTTGAGGTAGTCACCAAAGCCGTAGAAAAGGGTAAGGTGGTTCACACAGCCTATCTTGACCTCGCCAAGGCTTTCGACACCATCCCCCTTTCTGGAATTATAGCTTCAACTCACTAAACTTGGTATAAATCCCTACATCACAAGATGGGTTGCCAACTGGCTCACTGACAGAACCCACACTGTAAAAGTTGCAGACTCCAAATCTGACTTCAAACCAGTGACAAGTGGAGTACCACAGGATTCAGTCCTGTGAACTCTCCTGTTTGGTATGTACTTCTCTGAAGTACAAGCTAACACAGAAGGACTTTGGCTAATGAAGTTCTCAGATGACTGCAAACTAGGAGCTAGTCGAGTCCCCAAATGACCTGGTGTTAAATAAAATAAGATATCAATACACAGGAGGTTCAGGTTACAAAGTTTACTAGTGTACACCAGGAGGCAAAAAACCAACAAGTACAGAATTTTGTCTGACATGAAACAGGAAGCACACAATTTTATACAGGTTTAACATTTAAGCTATGCCCACCTTACTGACGTGATATGTCACAGGGCATCTACATCACTTTTAGTTTACAGTCGGTTATTCATAAAGCTGTTGATAATGTATATTTAAAAAAAAACTTTTCCTCTAGATACAATATGGCCTTGCTATCCAGCTGGTCAGACATAATGTCTTTCTGTAAAGTTACTTCTTCAAGGTTTCATATCAGTTCGAATACAATAGCAGATTCAGTCTTTTAATACATGTCTTTGTTCTCTGTTACACTTTCTCACACAGCTGCGTGCTATCTCAGTAATACATATACAAGGCCAAATCATTCCAACAGGAAAGAGCAGAAGATTTCATTATTTCACACATTTAATTTCCTGACCCAGCAGATAATCACTTGTGAAAAGCATAAACATTAAAACTTGCTAAGCTAGCATTCTGCCAGGGTCAAAGATCAGCTTTGCTTCAAGCCACACTGCAGTTTCAAAGCTACTTACATTTGCACATGAATTAATCCCTACTTGTTATATGATTAACAGAATAAAATGCATTATATACTACTTTGCTTTTAAACTAGCATTTCTCATATATTCAAATACACATTTTTCTAACATTTCCCCCCTATTAATACTTTTAATTCTATTTTGAAGTATGCTTAGTGTCATTTCATCTCCTAACCTTTTCCACTTAGGATTTTTAGCTAGGTGAGTCATTCAATCTATACTTCAGAAAAAATGTCATCTGAGATAAATCTTTCAATCTCAATATCTTGGTACAAAGTTTCAGTAACAGATACATCAATAAAATCTTTGATTAATCTTTTCATGCAGGGAATTCCACAACAAACACATGCTCCTCTTAGGAGTATACCCACACAAATGGCAATCAGAATATTCATTAGGATGGAACCCCACCCCCCAAATAGATTCTGGAAAAAGTCCATCAGTGGGTTTGGGTCTGGTTCTGTCATGGCTGATACTTGCTGAATTACCTCTAAGTGGTTATTGATCTCATGACGATTGTCAGGAATATAAGCACAGCATTCTTCTTTGATAAGCGTGCACGTACCACCTCTCGTCACTAGGATGAAGTCAAGAGCCATCCGACTTTGTAGCACAACAGTTCTCATTGCATTCAGTTCATCAGTCACCAGTTCTAGGGCGGAAAAAGTTGCATTACTCATTACTTCGAGAAGTTTTGACAACTTCCTCAGCTCCCAGATCGATTTGACTGCTTCATAGGCTGGGAATATTCCTGCCCAGGATATAACACTGTCACTCAAGTCCATATGAGTCAATTCGCTTTTGTCTTTTACTGAATTGTGGTCTTTCCAGCCAGCTTCAATCTTTCCAACTGGATTCACAGATTTTTCAACTGGACCTTCGGGCTTTCGGGCTGCTTCTCTCACGTTTTGTATCTTACCCAAAGGTAATTCTGCAGTATGTCTTATTGCCAGAACCAAATAACCCAAAAAACAACTGCCGGACCAATTCTCAGGTAACCATTTATATGCCTTTTTCCCACAAATAAAATAACAGTTTTCTACTTTAGTACTAATACGCATCAGCCCTGCATGAAACATTTTCTGATCTATAACTGACAATTGTTTAAACAAAACTGGATTTTGCGAATGTCATTCATAGTTGTTTTCAATGAGTTCAAATACGATTCATAATTAGTATTGCAAAAAGTATTGCCATTACCATTCTTAATATAACATCGGTAAGATATGTTTATATTACAATTGCTCCAGCCCACCTGGAGGGTGTCATTTTTATAGAAACATACAACTCCTTTTTGTGTGAGAGGTAGAAATAAAGCTATTTTGTCCTGTGATCTCACAGTTCCTGTATCGAAAAGTAAATTCTCCCAAGTTTCATTTATCCCCAAAGGGACAGCGGACATTATCAGCCCTCCATATGCTGTTGGTATAGGTGTACAAACCCAGCAATTTGAAATGTTCATAGTCTCTGCATATACACGTTACATGGCTAGGTATGTGTTAAAATTTGGATGCCAGTCTATAGACGTTTCATCACGCCTTCCCACTTTCACTTGTGTGGTTGTGTGTAGGATAAACCACAACAAGAGGAAAACTGTCACAATTACAGTCAATAAATGTACACTCAACAAAATGATTATGCAACATCTCTGTTTGATCTAAATTTCTATTCGCTTTGGTTTTGGCCATCTCAGTCTGGTTGTGTATCAGTCACAAAGTTTTTATCAAGTTGAAAGTTCTTTACCGGTTTACAATGCGTCAAATGAACCCAGGACGTCCTCTCGGCCACTCTAACTGCAGTAGGCGTTGCCAACAGAACCTGGTACGGTCCCTCCCACTTTGGACTCACCCAATTCTTCCTTTTCGTCACTTTCAACCAAACCCACGACCCTGGGGCCAAGACTGTTTCCACCGGTCTGGTCTGTTATCTGAAAAAGAGTTAAACTGCAAAACAGATTTATTTGTTAACAGTTTCCTCATATAACTAGCTAATGAACTGTCAGCCTCTTGCTCTGCAGGCATGAGAGCTTTCCACTGAGGCACATAATATGCTCTCCCAAAAACCATTTCAAAGGGAGTCAAACCCTTTACATTTGGAATCGTTCTCATACTCAGCAGTGCTAAAGGCAGACAGTATATCCAATTCCTTTGGGTCTCCTCTACTAGATTCCTAAGTTTGTTCTTTAGGGTACCATTGTACCTTTCCACCAGTCCTGCTGACTGTGGGTGGTAAGCACAATGGTTCTTTAAGGAGATACCAAAAAATCTCCCAAGCTGGTGGATTGTCTTGTTCACAAAATGTGTGCCATTGTCACTGTAAATCCTTTCCGGAATGTCAAATCTAGGGATTACTTCTTTTATCAGGGCTTTCGCCACTGTTGCTGCATCCGGGTTTTTGGTTGGAAAAGCTTCTACCCATTTAGAAAACATGTCTACAATAACTAAACAAAACTTTTTCCCTTCACATTTATTCAATTCTATGAAATCCATACAGATAGTATGGAACGGGTATGGTGGTATAGGAAAACTTCCTTGCTTGGTTTTAAATGCTCCTTGTGCATGGTGCTTGTTACAGGTATGACAAGCTGCCCAAAATTTTTTTGTGTAGTTTGTGTATCCATATGTTTGGAATATTTGGTTTACTAACTGTACCATCCCCCCTGTTGAGACATGGCACTGCCCATGGCTCAACAAAGCTGCATATCTAAATAAATTAGACGGCAATATTGTTTTTCTTTCTTTGGAAATGTACAGTCCATTCTCAAGAATTACACCTCGTTTTACCCATTTTTGTTTTTCTGCTTTTGTAGTAAGCATCTGCATTGTTTTTAACATGTCTAAATCTAAAATCTCAGAGGGTTGTAATTCCTCATTTAAAAGTAAAGTTTCTGAGTCTGAGGCTGCTTGCTTTGCAGCTTCATCAGCTCGTGCATTGCCTTTTGTAATCTTATCCTGCTGTTTTGTATGAGCTACACATTTACAAATAGCTACTTTGGTAGGTAACTGAATAGATTCTAATAACTCCAAAATAAATTGCGCATGATTAATAGGTTTTCCACTAGATGTTATCATTCCTCTATTTTTCCATTGTTGTGCAAATACATGTACTGTAGAAAAAGCATACTGACTGTCAGTATATATGTTTACACACTTGTTTTTTGCTAAAGTACATGCCCTCATCAAAGCTATCAATTCTGCTGCTTGTGCAGATAAGTTGTGTGGTAAGGATTGAGCTTCTAAAATTTCAGTGTCTGTAACTACTGCGTACCCTACCAGATTCTTCCCTGTAGGACCCCTTCTGCATGAGCCGTCCACGTAATATGTCACCTCAGCATTATCCAAGGGCATATCTGTGAGATCCTGTCTAGGTAAGGCTAACTGTTCAATTTCCTGCAGGCAACTGTGTGGTGTGCCATCCACAGGAGTTGGGAGTAATGTTGATGGATTTAATGTCGTACATCGTTCAATTGTCATATGAGGTTGGCTCAGCAGTATAGTCATACATGAAAGATGTCTAGCAGGGGAAAGGTATGCCACTTTTTCTTGCAGTAAAATTATTGCAACTGCATGAGGCACTCTCAATGTGAGAGGGTGGAATAACACCACTGAGGCCGAAGCCTGTACTGCCATTGCAGCTGCAACTACTGCTTGTACACAGTGAGGCAAAGATCGCGCCACTGGATCTAACTGTGATGAATAATAGGCTATGGGGCGTTGCTTATCCCATGTTGTTGTGTCAATACTGACGTCATATATCCTTGCTTACAATCTACGGTCTGAAAGAATCGTTTGTGATAATTTGGAAGTCCTAAAACTAATGAAGAAGCTATCAACTGCTTCAACCTGCAGAAAGCCATTTCTGCTTCGGGTGTCCATTGTAAGATATCTTGTGCTGCCATTGGTGTCTTATATATCAAGTCAGTCAGTGGAGCAGATTCCAAAGCATAATTTGGTATCCAGCTCCGACAAAAATTAGCTGTACCCAAGAAAGACATCATTTCCTTCTTGGTTGCTGGTTTAGGTGCTTGCAAAATTGCTGTTTTTCTTTCCTCATCTAGTATTCTACCTTCATTGGATATTATATATCCCAAGTATCTAACTTGTTTTCTCCAAAGTTGTAACTTACTTTTGTTTACTTTGTGTCCTTGTGTTGCTAAAAATTTCAATAATGCTACAGTATCCTCCCTGCACTGTTGCTGGGTGGGAGCTGCTAGCAAGATGTCATCTTCGTAAAGTAGAATTTGACTACCTCCTGGCGGGGTAAACCCTGCCAGATTGCTAGCCATTTCTTGTGCAAATATTGTTGGACTCTCACAATATCCCTGTGGTAGTCGAGTATATGTATACCTTTTACCCTGAAATGTAAATGCAAACCAATATTGACTATCAGGATGTATAGGTATTGTAAAGAAAGCATTGCTAATATCTACCACAGAAAAATATTTCTGTTGCGGTTCTAAATCGTTTAACAAAGTATGTGGGTCTGGCACCGTAGGTGCTCTAGGTATTACTGCATTATTTACAGCTTGTAAATCTTGTACCATCCGCCATTCCCCATTTGCTTTTTTAACAGGAAATAGGGGTGTATTACATGGTGAATCAGGAGATTCTACCAGTACTCCTTCTTTGAGTAATGCTGCTATTATAGGCTTAATTCCTATTTCTGCATCCTTTCTCAAAGGGTATTGTCTTTTCTGTGGTCTAAAAGCTGACTTTGGGGTTATTGTAACTGGTCCTGCTGTTCGAATAAGTCCTACATCTGACTTGCCTGCTGACCAAAGAGTTGCTGGAATTTCACATAAGGCCTTTTCTTCTTCTTCTAATAAGAACACTAATCAACTGTCCTCACTAGATTGCAAGTGTACAGCTGGATGTGTCTGTTAAACAATTCAGTTTTTGTTTTTGTATCCCTTGTTCTGATAGTTCTAAATCAGTCTGTTTTTCCCATCTTGTTACTTTTTCTCCTAAGTCTGCCCATTTGATACTTTTGTTCTTTGTCAAGCTGACATGTGGTAACCGATTTGATCTATACAATGCAAGGAATACTTGAGGTAACGAACAGCTAACTACACTGTTCCCCTCAGTGTCCCAGTACAAAGTACGTAAAACCAATCTAGTTGCACGATTTTTAAACAATTCTTGCTCATACTCTCTATCAGGTCCTGGTGTAGTACAGTAGTATAGAGTACAGTGTAACAAATGCTGTCGATCAGTGTCGAGGGAGGGGGCTTTACTGATGGCTATGTTCATCAGTTCCTCGGTTACTGTCCCTGGACCAGTCGTGACTAGGTCCTGGCTGTACCAGTAAAATGTTTCACCCTCGGATCGCACTACAAAGGTATCCATTTGTCTCTGTGCCTCCATACCTTGTACAGTTGGAACTATTGCTATGCCAAATAATTGCATAAGGCCCCTGCCCAATAGGTTTACTGGACACTTTGCAGAAACAACAATTTTATTTCTCTGGGTCATACCTGAAACAGGGTCAGTTATTGCTATATCATGGCAAAGTGGTTCCCTGTATAGCTGTCCATTTGCGGCTTTTACTAGTATATAATCAGGTGATTCTGAATGTTCTGGTAACTTGGAGTGGTGTATCAAAGTCCGTGATGCTCCTGAGTCACGCAGGAATTTGACTTCCCTTCCCTCCACCAGAAGTGTAACTTCCGGTTTCGTATCTGCTAAGTAAAGCTCTAAACTCAATAATACTAAGTCCAAAATTTCACTTTCTTCATCCTCCATATCTACTTGCACTTCCTCTACTCCTTCTATCACATTTACATTTGTTTTTTGTTTATTAACTTTTCCTGATGATTTCTGACTTTCACATGATGTAGGTTCACTATCATATAGTCAGTCCTCATCTCCCTTATCTTCTGTGATTACCTTTTTGTTTTGCCTACATTCCCTTGCTAAATGTCCCTTTTTTCTGCACTTGAAGCATTCACCTCTCTTTTTTCTTTCTTCAAAATCTTCTGATCATTTGTCAGACTGTTTGTTTCCCTGGGGCATTCTTCTTGCCCTTTTTACCTGACTGTAATACAAATACTTCAGCTCCGTCTTCAGCAGTGAAGACTTGCGCCTTCTTTTTCTTTTTACTATTAAAATGTCTTTCAGCATGTCTAGCATATTCAAGTAAGGCTTGTAGCCTCCCTGTTCGATGGTCTATCATATGCTTCGTAATGAAGCTACTAATAGGTGCAATGCAACCTTTCAAAAATGCATTTTTTAATTGTTGTTCATACGGGGAATCATTCATTTGGTTCTCAGGAACCGTCATACCGCTATGATTATTAAAACATTCTAATAATCTAGCATAGTAGCCATCTATCGTCTCATTTTCCTGTTGTATGCATTGATTAATGCAAGTCCAGTCTGCTCTAGGTTTCCATTTCTCAGAGATTCG
Source organism: Protopterus annectens (assembly GCF_019279795.1). Classification (NCBI taxonomy): domain Eukaryota; kingdom Metazoa; phylum Chordata; order Ceratodontiformes; family Protopteridae; genus Protopterus; species Protopterus annectens. Next base: position 282,323,055 of record NC_056744.1, read on the forward strand.
GTCTGTCAGACCTTTCACTCTGTTGTCTAACTCTGCATCACTATGTGGGAATGGTCTAAGCTCTGCATTACGAGGATTCCAGGTGCCACAAATCATGTGCCAATCTGGACCTATAATTTGTCTTACTACTTTTTCTACTTCTTCCCCATTCAAGTGGTAACCCAACCGCATGCCTTGTAAATCTTCTAAATATTTCATAAAATTAACTTTCGGATGGGGGATTCCCTCAGTAGCCTTCCGGATATCTTCCGGTGTCCATGGTCTATATACTAAGAGTGTTGGATCCTGCCCTTCCTGTCCTGCCTGAGGATTTGGAACTTCTATAAGTGGGCATATTTCTTCCTCACTCTCATCCTGTAGATTTCTCTCTATTTGATATAATTCTGTGTCCCTATGTGTTTTACGTGTTCGGGACCTAGTTTCAATAGGATCTCTAACAAATGGTTGTGGTCTTGCTGAAACTTCAGGATAATGCGGAGGCAGACCAGCCTGTCCACTCGCTTCATATCCTGAAAAGGGTAAGGGAGGGGGCAAGGGAGGAGGAGGAGGAGCTGTTGCTATTACCAAGTTATTATCCTCTTTGTCTAAAAATAATGTTTTTTGAATTTTTAAGCTTCTGTTCTCTACGATTTGCTTCCTCAATCCACCTGTGTGTCTGAGGAATGCCTAATTGGCGTTGCTTTTTTGCCTGACCTCCCGCATCAGATTTAAGCTGTTTAAGGAGTTTCACTAGTGAAGTTTTATCTAGTTTACCATCAAATTCAAATTTACTAACCCATTTCATATAATACCTAACGTTATCAGAACGTTGTAATTGCATGTATTTTGTGTCTTCGGTTAGGGGCGGATTTCGCAATGTTTTAGTGCACTGATTACCCATGTCAAAGAAAATGTTATGTAACCCTTTTTATCACGCGATATCAAGTTCTCAGTTCCTGTTCACAGTTTATCTAGAATAACTGCCTACCTTATTCTGTTACCCTGATCTATGACCAAATATACAGTACTTCCTTTTGTCCCTGATCTGCAAAACAAATCTTGACAACAATATACTGTAACCTAGTCCCTGATCTAAAACAGAAAAAAGGCAAATTCTTCCTACCTGAGCCTCTGGTATTGAGAAAGTCCAAGTTCTGCTTTTCGGCCACAGATCAGAAAGTGGCCAGCCTCTTTACACAATAATTCAGTCGGAGGTCTTTTCACTCAAGAAGAAACATTTCAGTAACTTCTCCTGCGCAGTATTCGACCACCGATACGCTCTGATCTGCTGCTTACCAAGGTATTTCTGGTCTGAAGGACCAAACTGTTAAATAAAATAAGATATCAATACACAGGAGGTTCAGGTTACAAAGTTTACTAGTGTACACCAGGAGGCAAAAAACATACAAGTACAGAATTTTGTCTGACATGAAACAGGAAGCACACAATTTTATATAGGTTTAACATTTAAGCTATGCCCACCTTACTGACGTGATATGTCACAGGGCATCTACATCACTTTTAGCTTACAGTTGGTTATTCATAAAGCTGTTGATACTGTATATTTAAAAAAAACTTTTCCTCTAGATACAATACGGCCTTGCTATCCAGCTGGTCAGACATAATGTCTTTCTGTAAAGTTACTTCTTCAAGGTTTCATATCAGTTCGAATACAATAGCAGATTCAGTCTTTTAATACACGTCTTTGTTCTCTGTTACACTTTCTCACACAGTTGCGTGCTATCTCAGTAATACATATACAAGGCCAAATCATTCCATCAGGAAAGAGCAGAAGATTTCATTATTTCACACATTTAATTTCCTGACCCAGCAGATAATCACTTGTGAAAAGCATAAACATTAAAACTTGCTAAGCTAGCATTCTGCCAGGGTCAAAGATCAGCTTTGCTTCAAGCCACGCTGAAGTTTCGAAGCTACTTACATTTGCACATGAATTAATCCCTACTTGTTATATGATTAATAGAATAAAATGTATTATATACTACTTTGCTTTTAAACTAGCATTTCTCATATATTCAAATACACATTTTTCTAACACTTGGACATCCTACAGAAGGACCTCACTGAGATGGATGCCTGGTATCAGAGCCATAGCCTCAAGCTCAATGCCAAAAAGTGCATTGTCATCCCCTTTGGTAAAACCTCTGTACCTATGAACTACCACATAGGTAGCAGTCTACTTAATGCCGAATGTGTGATAAGAGACCTTGGGACCCAGGTGGACAGTAGTCTCTCCTTCAATAATCACATCGCCACAGTAGTCAAGAAATCCTTCTACATGGCACACCTCATCACAAAAGGGTTCTCATCCAGGAAAAAAGAGGTCACTGTTCCCCTCTACTCGACACTCATTAGACCCATTATAGAGTACAACGCCCCTTTTGGAATGCACCTCACAAAACATCTGCAGCAGCTGGAAAGGCCACAGAAGTACCTCACAAAGAGGATTACTGGCCTCAAACAGATGCCCTACACTGACCGTCTCAAAAAACTCCAGCTTTACCTCATAGCATATCGCCTACTCTGAGGTGATCTCTGTCTAACATATAAAGTTATGTCAAACCCAGAGCTGATGGACATGTTAACCCTAAAGAAATCCCATCCATCCGAGCTACATGCCCTAGGGACTTAAACCTTGTCACCACAATAAACAGGACATGCTGGAGGGATAGATTGCTGTCCCAGAGACTTCCCATACTCTGGAACACGCTACCCATCTATGTCAAGCAAAGTTCCTCATTAGCACTCTTCAAGATAAATCTTGAAGAGTGGATGGAAAATAGGAAATACACCCTGGGGATCACTTCTGTGGCTCTGCTCAACAGGGCCACAGGAAAATAACTTTCTTGGGTGGCGTAAGCCAGGGAACCTTGTTGGCTAGGCTTACTTAGGCCCTTGGGTCGATAGCCTAGTACCTACCTAGGAAGCTATGTGGTTGCAGGTATTTATTTTGAAGTTTCAGAATATCAAAGAATGTCTTTGCTTAGTTTTGCTGGCTTTTGGGATTGGGAATTTGCCCTTTCCCTGCCATTGCATGATTTCAGGGTTGGTATATATTAAGTGGTATGGAAGGTGCAGGGAGGCCACCCTGCATAAGAAAGAATCGTACAATTTTTTTTATTTAATACTTCAGTCTTTCTAGATCAATATTTTTAGGTGTATGATTTTTGCTCTGTGAAATGTCCTCATATAAGTAATGTATGTATATATAGTTATGTATTCATCCTATTGCACAGCTTTGGTCAGCTGATTGTAGTAGCACTGCAAAAGGGAGGTCATTAGCATTGGTACTGTTTTACATGGTTTATAATCTGCATTTGTACACCTGCAGCCACACCTCCACACTATGTCCTGTGGTTCATAAATTTGTGAATTATGGACTTTAGTGACCTGGATTCTTACAGGTATGGAGGTACGCAGTAGTTTAACCAGAGTAGTAGCTAGGGAGATTCCTTGAACTGGCAAATCCTCAAACCAAATTTGAGGAGACAAAAAAAAAGCCCCTCAGACAGACATTCCAATACCTGCAGATCACATTGCAGCTTGCACCTGTGGCAGTTACACCCTTTACCTCACCCTAGCTTTGGTTCTGAGTGTAAGCATATCTGAAATCATGTAACAGGTAATTTCTGAATTTAGTATGTCATGTTTGCAGACATCATTTTCTGACTAAAAAGAAAAGCTATCAATAGAAGAATGTTCAAATTACAGGCTAATAAATGTATTATTACTCTAACAAAATTAGCAGACAGATGCCCTTCTGCAGGTGAGTTTAACACTTCTGGGTTTTGAGAATGTAGAATAGTTTTCCTGCAACTGAGCACCAGTTTTTTTTTCCTCTATAAAATTATGGCAGCAATTGAGGACAAGTCAGAAAATACTGCTCTACTATTTGTAGAAGAATTACTAAACTTAGTATTAAAAAATAATCATCTAACATGATTCAGAAATGGTAATAAGAAAACATTGGTTCAGTACTGGAGCATTAGATTCATTTAAACAGAGAAATTACACTGTTGAGTACTTGGTTTATATCTGTTTACTCTGTATGCAAAGTAGCATTTTGTACATCAAAAGCTAACTATTTATTCATTTATTTATTTACTTGCTTTCCATTTGTTAACTGGGTAAATAAACTGGTCCAAAGACCTTTTTCAGGCATGACCCAAGACACTCTGTAAAGTATAACCCAAACAACCAACTATAGGCAATACAACTGACAAGAATTAAATTCATAAATGAATTAACTATTATGGCTTAGTCTTTGACATATTTGATATATACAATGGTTGGTTTATATGGACCAAAATGTCGGCATACTTGTCCAAGTCATGTCTAAAGACAGGTGACAGAAATAAACATATTTACTTACAGTCTTATACAAATTGTCACTTAGCCTAAATTAAGATGAAAAGGCTGAGCTTAACATAACTGGATTCATTGACTTAGTTTTATCCAGGCTTAAGAAAGGAGACACACGGATTTGTTTCTGTTAGATGTTCCTTTAATAACTTCTTAAAGTTTGTTACAGCTGCACAGTCCCTGATTTTGTCTGCCATCTTGTTTCATGTTGTAAGTGCTACTTTAGCAAATGCTCTTTCAGCAGTAAGCTTTGATGAATGAGAGTGTCTATAAATATAAACACCTGCCATTTCTAAGACAGTGACTGCTGTTTTGTATTTGCAGTTTGTTCTTAAGTGAAGAGAGAAGCTGCAACATAGCCACCTGAAAGTAAAAAATTAACAGGATGTTGTGTCTGTTTGTCTGTCTGCAGCGACAAACAATCCTTAAGGCTGCACAATTTTGCTCTGTATAGTGACTTAAGTGGATAAATCTTAGCATTGTTTTTTTTTTTTGTTTGTTTGTTTTGTTTTGCTTTGTTTTTGTTTTTAAATACTTCTGATTTCATTTGAAAGCAAGGTTGTCATAGCTAATGTGTACTCTAACCTTGGGAGTAGTACTTTGATACCAATTGCCTCCTGACTTCTGTTTTAAGAAGAATTGATTTTATAAGTTCATTTTAGTTTGGATTGTACCCTGTGAATTTGTATTTAACATGTGGTATAAACAATAAGGTCTGACCTGGGATAAGGCCAGCATTTCTTGGATGGGTTACTACTGGTAAAATTTGTGTAGTTTGGTCGAATAGGAAAACTGGTGTAGAAATGTTTTTTTTTTTTTTTTAGTATTACAGTTTGATGTTAGGTGGGAGTGGGTTAGCAATGTTATTTGTAGTAATGCATTGCATATACATTATAATATTGTTTGAGGTCTTAGTCTTTAGGAAATTTTAGCTGAAGATAGTTTTTGATGACTTTACAAAATAATATTGAATGAGTGGTTTGAGTTGTTTTGCAGTATTCAGCTTTGGCTGTGTCGTTGTTTGATCTTGGATTTCTTTTTAGGTTGTAGTAGTTTGAATATTTGCCTATATTGTTAGGATTCTTTTTATCAGTCTTTCTGTTAACGCATCTCTTGCTTATATTTGTTGACCTAAATAGTTAAATGTTATCCAAGTGGCTATTTTACTTTTTAGTCTTCTTCATTGTAAGGAGAAAAGTTTATTTTGAATTGTGGTTAGATAACTATAAAATATGTTATAACACATCAGGTAGCAAACTTGCCTTTGATTCTGGAAACACAGAAGGCTGCGGCTTCTATTTCCACTCCGGGTGATAGGATTGCTGATACAGTAGTGCAGCCTAAGGAGGGTGCTTCACTCCTGAGTGTTTCATCCTTCAGATGAGATGTTCAAACAAGGCCCGATTTGCTTTACTAGATGGTCGTTTTGGTGGATGTTAAAGATTCCATAGCATCTACTGAAAAGAGCTAGGGGAGTCCCTGATACCATGGGTATAATATAACTTTGGGCTCCTCTGAAAAGATGCTATTAGCCTAGTAGAACTACCCCAGGTCAGTGAAGGATAAATAAAAAAATGGGCATTGTTCAGTAACAGAGAAAATGTTTGCTAAGGAGTAGCTCTTTACATGATACTATTTATTTATACCTGACATAAAGGATGGTGTCAGGGTAACTGACTTTAGTGCTCATGTAGAAAGAACTGGGTTACGGTCACTAGAGTTGTGAGGGAAAGCATATGCTCAGAAATATTTATCTGAAGTACATCAGTAGTGGATGATTTTTGTTTAGAATCTCGAGCTTTGTCTGGTGCCTTTGTGAATTGCATGCATGAGGCTGAAGCTTGCTGCTACCTTGCTGAGTTTATGTTGCAGGTCGCAGTTCCACATGAGGTTGATGACATCTAGAATAATACGTTTATGATGTTTTGCATGCTATGCAAGTGCTTCTAACAGAGCCTAGAGAGTTGCTAATGAACCTGGGGGTAGAATGTAGGAGTCTGTATTACCTGATCAGAAAGTTAAATTATCGAATGCTAAAACACTGACACATAAAAAGCAAACTGTCTAAATCTCGAAATAACTTTGCAGTGAAAACTGCTACATTGAATTGTCATAGTTTGCCAAATCTAACCAACTGCAGTGTGAGCAAGTGATATTCAGTTTTTTACGTTCTTCACCAGCAATCCAGGCTCACGATGTTCGCCAACTTTTGTACTTTGACATTTTGAATTTCGCTGTAAAGATGTTTTATTTTTATATGCGTTCTGTCTTTATGTATCGATGTTTTAGCATTCAGTGATTTAACATTTCGATCAGGTAATATAGATCTGAATGCAGATTGCTAACAATAACATTTTAGCATGGCTCCCTAGAAGAATTTTAGTGAGTAACCATCTGGGTCCTTTGTCATTCACTGCATTATATTTTCTAATTAGTATTGGAAATACTTTGACTTTTTTGAGAACTAATTTAACAATGCCACCTCCTTGTTTGGATACAGGCTTACTGTCACAGAAGCAGTCATAATATTGAGCAACATAATTAGTCAGGATTGTGGTCATTATAATGCTGGGCTTCATGGTTTACCTGTATCTCTGCCTACATGAGCAAAGTTAAGGCATTGCATTTTCTAATGGTAGAAACAAGTGAATATACAAAATGGACTTAATGGCTGGTATTCCTAGTCATTGTGCGAATGTGTTGTAGTTGTCCATGATATCCATGAATAAGAGTAGCTAGGTGGTGATTCATATATGCCATTTACCTTAATGTAAAATATCCATGAATTAATGTAAGCAAATGAAGTATAATGAGATGCAAATGAGAAATTTGTAAAGAAGCATATGCTAATGAAGCCTACTTCTGATTCACAGTCCAGTGTTTATGGTGTCAGCACATTTCTTTTTTAACGTGTAGCTGCTCCTGTTATATTATTATATCCAATTTGCTATCCACAAAGCTACCATACAGTGTAACAAAAAAAAAAACATACACGATACAACCCCCATTGTACACACATGCAGAGTCCATCCAATTGAAGGAAGCAGTTTGATAATGCATCCATCCTTTTATTAGTCCCTAAACATGGCTGCCACCTGCAATGGCTAAGAATCTCCCAGTAAAATATCCTTGCCATTTCAGTATTTCTACTATGCCTACACAATCACTAGAAGCAAACAAAATACATTGTCTCTAAGAATATTAATCATTTCCACTACTGCTGTAATGATTTATCATTTAGAAATGATAACTTATAGTCCCTATAATAATATGCCCATCATGTGAATCAAACATTTCTTGAAGTGAACTCAGTAATCTTACCTTAGCGGTTCAGTATCACCTAGTAAAGCCAACAAAACATTGTTGCCGCTTCCATGTCTGCACAGTCACTAAATGGCACCAAATGGTACCAAAGCCATGGCCTAAAACACATGCCAAAAAATGCATTATAATGTCAACCTAAGTAAATTACTCCAGCAAAAAAGCATCCCTAAGAATCGACAGGAATCTGGGAACAGTAGACAGCAGTCTGGCCTTTGAACAACCTGTAGCTAAAACAATAAGAAAATCATTCTATGTCACTCAACTTATATGTAAGGGTATGACATCCAGTTCCAAGGAAGTTATAGTACCATTCTAATCTGCCCTTATCAGACCTGTCATTGAATACAATATCCCTTTTGGTGTGTATCTAACCAGGTACTTGTAACAGTTGGAGTGCCCACAAAGATTTTTCTCCAGAAGAATTCAAAGCTCTGTCTGTATATCTGTATTCAGTCTCCTACAGGATGCTGAGAGGAGATCTTTGTGCCTGGATTACAGGGCTTCCGCAGACTCAGCTCTCATGGAACAGTTGCATGCGCACAAAACAAGCAGCACAAGAAACACTAGATCTAGGGATATGAACTTCTCTTGTGACATAAACAGAACATGCTAGAGAGACAGATATGTGTCCCAAAGAAGCCCCACTCTATGGAATACGCTCTCCCTCTATATAAAATAGAGTTCATCCCTGTCCCTATTCAAATTAAACCTTCCCAACTGGATGGGAAATCATAAATTTACTCCCAGTCTGGCCCCCCATATCACTTATGGACAGAGGATGTTAATAAGAAAAGCATTATTCTAACTAACACCCTCCTACAAATCCCTACTAACTTGCCGACCCTGGTAGATACCTATGATACTTGAGACTCGAAGGGTTTGTGGTGCATGGCTAGACTTGTAAGGACCCTAGTGGTCATTAGCCTAGTAACAACCTCTGAACCTGAGATGAGTTGAGATCAGTTATGCTAAGAGAGGCTTATACCAATATGGGGAGTAGAAAATAAGTTGCTACATTTTATCTAAAAGAGTCATTAAGGTGGTGTTTTACTCTACAGAGGCAGCCTAGATTTTGTTGTGTCTTCTTTATGGCTTGCTGAAGGTGGAGATCAAATTGTAGGTGGTTGTCTATAATCACACCTCGTATTTTGATGTGGGATAGCATTTCTACGTTGGCCTTTTGGGTGACAGTATATGAAAGGTATTTTTTGAATGGAGAGAGAATTGGGGTGAACAGTAGTATTTTTTTTATTTTTATTTATTCAGGAGAGTTGTAAGTTGTCAGTGGAAGCTTCTATGGATGGGAAGGATTTCTCATTGTGTGTTTGGAGCATAGGTAGTGTCCTGGCAGCACATGTTAGAGTGGAGTCAGTATATTGTACTATGGTGGCTTCTTTAGCTGTTGTGTTTTGGTCATAGATATATAAATAAGTTAAATAGCAGTGGTCTAAAATGGAGCCTTGTGCGACTCCTGTGGATATAGGAAGGAAAGAGAAATCATCTTGCCATTTCATTGATTACATTCATTACAGTAATATCTGTCAACAAGCTACTTATATCATGACAATTGCTCCTCTCCCCTTTGATGCACTGCAAAGTCATATTCTGTATACAGTGCAGATGTTTCAGTATAAAGTCAACATTTTCAAGAGATAATGCAAGGAGAAGCATCCTCTATGCATCTCAGAGACTCCAAAATTTCTAGTGTTAGGATGAACAAAAGCATCATAGCAAAAGGAAATAAGAAGGGGTGGTAGCTGAAGTCTGACCACTAAAAAAAATGTTTAATTTGTGTCAGATGGCTTATGTCCAAGACATACAGTTATTCCTATTCAGCATTCTGTAAACTAGGTCAAGCTTTACAAATAGCCTGGAGCTGCAAAATACTGGTTTTAGAGAACTAGTCTAAGTATGTTGCCCCCCCCCCCCGCCCCATATCTCTTGTATTGTAGTAGCCTTCTACACGGATAGTAGAGCCATGCTTGAGAAAAGTCCTGTCCCCTCAGACTGTGCTACTGATATGTAACATCATTCATTAACACTGGGTGCATGTTATGGGATCACACTATGTACCATGACTGCAGTACAGTGTTATCAGGGCAGTCCCAGAAAGGAGACTAGGGGCTGCATTCATCTGTGGTTCAACAGTATGTGATCCTAGTAGCTCTCTACTTCGTAGCACTGCTGTCCCCCCCCCCCACACACACACCCACACTTTCTCTTTGGGTGGTTTTGGCAAGTGGTGGATTTCAATGAAATGGCTACACAGACTTGATCCAAGTCTTGTGGAATCTGTTCTGATTTCTGTCAAGAAGCAACAAAGACTGATTACTCTGTATTTATATTTATTAAATTCAGGGATCAAATATAGTAATGCTGTTTGGAGAAATCCTTTTACAAGACAAGTTTTCTGAAAGTAAGTCTGACCTTTTCTCCAATGTTGTGCCACTGTAGAGTTAGTATATTTAAGTTGGGGGACTGAGGTATCTCCCCCACCCCCATACACATGGTAAATGCAGTGTCTTCTACCTGCAAAAAAAATGTAAAAACATTTATTTTTTTTCCATATTTGCTGAAAGTGGCTTTCCACAAATTAGTTTCACATTATTGGGCACAGCCCCCGGCTCACAGAAATGCCATTTGAAGGCTTATTACCAACTCATAATCCCATTGTTCAAATGTCTGACTAGGCCAGAGTTAAAATACTAATGCAGAAACTTGTAAATTTATGAAAAAATGTTAATAATTAAAAGACTAGAAAACTTAACAATTCACATAAAAGCTAATAGACACACAGGGCAGTAGCTATTATAATGGTTCATACATCTTACATTTATGTTACCTTGAGTACAAAAGTTACAAAAGGGATTTAATTCTGCAATATAACTGTGCCACAATAAAATATATCATCAACATCTAGGCCCAAAGAAAGTTCCAGATAAAAGGATGTTTTTGAGAAATATGTTATGATTGCAATAATATTTCAAAATGAAAGAAGTTGTGTATATGCAAAAAATATATGTGCATTTGTTAAGGTAGGCTGACTTTAGCATCCCTGATGGTGCTTTGCCAGTAGTATATTGTACAGTATGGTATGTAATAGTATAATAGTATAGTGCGGTAATACTCCAGTTAATGTATGTGTTTATATTTTACTGTGTGTGTGTGCATGTGTGTGTGCGTGTGCGTGTGCGTGTGCGTGTGTGTGTGTGTGTGTGTGTGTGTGTGTGTGTGTGTGTGTGTGTGTGTGTGTGTGTGTGTGTGTGTGGGTAAGCTTAATTAATTTAAAAAGAAACCAAGTTTTGTCACACAAGAATAATAAAAGAACCAGTAAATTAATTTAAACAACTAATAGAATGTAATAAACCCTTAATAAATAGATCAGAAACCTTTTTCAACAGTCAAACTATACTCAAATATTTCCCCTTGAGAGCAGTCTTTAATGGATAAACATTGTAAGGTACCCCTTATATACTTTCCTCTTCCTTTCTGATATTGTCTAGATATTTACATACCCTCACAATAACTTTCTTTTTTGTCTACTTACCACAAAACATTTTCCAGCTGCAGAATAATGCTTCACCTTCATTTCTCCAAGCAAGCAACCACTGTATCCAAGTCATTGAAAATAGCAGCCTGAAATGGATCCACCCTGACAACCTAAAGCATTTAAACCTTGCTTGCCTTATATACATATATAGCCAGTGGATATCTGGAATATATTAATGTAACAATGCATCACTTCCATGGCACAGGTAGATAAATTCTTGACTATGACCTAGGACAGGGACGTGTGCAGGGAGCACGGCAGGTTTGTAAGCTGTGATACTGATACCAGGGTGGACATAGGAGTTGTTGCCGCTGAAAGTAGATAAGCATTGAAGGACATGTCACCACATAAGTGGGAGAATTAACCTCGGGGCACCAAAGTATACAAACCTGATGATGTCAACCCTGTATACTAGTGGGAGGTAGGGCTTAAAGGAGAAAGCCTCATACAAGAAATAATATGATGGCCGTTCACCTGTCCTGCTCGCACTTTTCGGGCATTGTGGCTCAGACACCTAATGTGATGGAATTGATATCCCATGTGTATGGGCATCCCTGGACCCTACCACCATGGAACACATTGAAGGACCACAATGTTTCAGTGCACTGAGTGGACAGGACAGCATGGGTGAAAAAAAATGAAAATAAACAAAGTATTCAAAAACAGAAAAAGGTTGCAACATATGTTTTTGTAAAGAGCAAGGTCCACTTCAATCCCCCATAATGGGGGCTGCACGCTCCTACCTTCTATGTAGTAACTACAAGACAACAACGACAGAGAATGGGGAACAATCAGAAGTGTGTAAAATGATCACTCTCCTTTCACCATAGGTGTGCAGTCCTAGAGAAGCCCTGAAGTCATTCAGTCAGAATGAGATAATATTCCATGCAAAAAGATGACATATGTGTGAAAACAAGCACTCAGTCAAAAAACTGGTGCACAATGGTATAGTGAACATGATGTCAAAGAAAAGGAATGCCCCCAAAACCATTCATAATGGAAATGGCTTACGTGATTCTTTCTTCATTTTCTTCCCAGGCACACTGGCATTCACATCACGTGTTTTACTGTTTGCATCTGTTTGTATTGTACCATTACATAATTATTTAAATAAATAAAAATACTACATGCAGACAGATCTAATATATGACTGGCTTTTTGAAAACCAATCTTGGCTTTAAATTCACAAACAATTTAATGTAGCATTTTGCAATGAAATTTACAAGTTATAAAACTACATTTCCCAAGTTATGTTGTTACCTCATGCCAAGATGTTACCACATAGCTGTTTGCAAGATGTTTTTGTATTGAGGTGTACCCTTATTTTTAAAATTAGCTTCTATTATGTTCATTTAGTAATCTTTTTCAGTTTAGATGATTTTCCTTACAGAATTAACCAGAATTTGCAGTCCATATGCACAGTAAATAAGACTTGTTATTATCATGTTAGTTTCTTCTTTAAAACTGAGCACTAAAGTAGACTGTAGATTATTTATTCAAAGAACATTATTCATTGCATAATGACCGCACAATGCTTCACCACAGGTCTTCATCTTCCTCATTATGAGAGATTGCATTATCTGAGTTTTTTTCTTTTCACTTAATCCCAAAGTTTTAACATGCTTGGGGGTATATGAACTGTGTCTTCTCACTAGAATTTGCCTTCAGATTAACTGAATACACACACACACACACACACACACACACACACACACACACACACACACACACACAGATACGGCCATTTTTTCCTTGTCAGTCTGTGTATCATTCTCATCTTCTTAAAGTCACCACTACACTATCATTCACATTAACACCGGCTGCTAATGCACTTCAGTCTTTAACGTTGGGATCTCTTGTGGATTTAAAGTTGTGTGTAATATGCCTCTAGGTCATGATCTGTATAATGCAGTTAATTTCTGTTTCAGCTATAAACAACATTATACCACATTATCTTTGGATATTGTAGCAAAGAGAGATGCAGCTGTTGAGTGTATTGCATGTCCTGAACTGAGGAAAACAATTAATTGTTTTTGCATTACTTGGCACTATACTTCAAAAATTATACTACACATGAAATAGTTTGACTGTCTTGGGTCATTTTCCCTTGTTTTCTAATGGAGTTCTTCTACAGTACATGAAAGAGAGTAGCGCTGTCCTCTCATATTTTGTTACAACTTGTCAAAGACATCTACAACATGAATCCCTCAACTTTCAAATCCATAGTTCTGCTTTCACCTCCTTTTTTCTCCTAGTTAGGTGAAAAGATTTGCTTTATACTCCTGACAACAGACAAATGCTTCGAAGAATATGCTCGTGCAGGATGTCAGCTGTTAGGATTTAGATGCAGTTACTTGAACTAATGAAGCTGATAAGACCACTGAAGAAGAGTCAAAGATCTTTTATTAATGGCAACCCTCCCCTTTTCCTCCATTCCCTTTCTGCTGTCAGTCAGTAACATTAGTGTAGTTAAATGAAAACAGTGCTCCTCAGGAAAGATTGAAGTCCATGATCAAAGTTGCTGTTGACAGTTACACTAGGCGGATGCTGAGGGAATCTAAATGATACTAAAGGAGGGTGTCGTCAACATTTTAGTGAGGTTCATCAGCTCAGAGGCACTAGTACCCCCTTAAGCTGTATCCTTGAAGAAAACCTTTATATTGTGGCATTCTAGTTTACATGGCAGAGAATCTTTCCTATCAGCTGCCTTTCTTTTTTAAGTCTCTTGTACTATTATAGTATTTTCACCTGCCTGTGGTGACAAAACAATCACAGCATGCTTGCTACCCATAAGAGAAAAAAATATATAAAATACTGGCTTGTAATGCAAAAGTGCTGATTCACTTTAAAGAATTGATAGTAGCACCTTCTCAGGATGTGAACAATCACATTAAGTGAAGTATTTCCTGATTACAACAGTGGGTAAACATATTTGTTGGAATGATTTTCAGCAAAGTTTGAGATAGGTCTGTCTGTGATTGTTATATCATATGAATCCATAAATGTCAACATTAAGTAGAATGTAAGTAGAATGAGAATGAACTTGTTGGATGGTATGAATGAATTTGAATAAGGTAAACATTCTTTCTTGTCTAAATTTGTCAGAATGTTACATTTTGTTAATTTTTTTCTTTTTCTTTTATTTGTATCCACTAGTGCAATATAATTAAAAAAAGTTTATTTTTAGCTGTGTGGTAGTAACTGATCACTACACCTTGCTTTAATCAAATATTAGTTATTTATCCTATAAAGTGAAAAATATGCCATATTGTGCTATTTTGTGAATCACAACAGAAATTCTGTAATAATCTGAAAGATGCTTTCAGTATGATTCCATCAGAGGCACTGAAGACATCCATCACAGCGAAATGACTACACTCTGCAATGGATTCATACCTCATTTATAGCTAATTGATGATGCAGAAACCCAATGTCCTTGTCTGGATTAATGATGTAGAGAGAACTGTTACTGTTTATGTGTCACGGTGTTCATAAATTAGATATAGTTTAACCACACATCTTGATAGATCAGTCAAATAAACTTTACTGTTCAGTACTAAGGTATCACTTACAATGAGTGATTGCAGACAATACATCAGTATGTATAGTGATCTCATGCATATAATACAATGATTTAATAAAAGTCACTGAGACAAGTATATAAAATGTCTGCAATATTCATTAGTTTGAAGCACTCTGCTTTTGTTTTAACCTATCATAATTCAGAGGACTGTGATCTGCTTGTGGAATATTTTATATGCTTCTGAGCTCCTACCTGTATAATGAAAGGCTGGTTAAGTGAATAAACAGAAACTAGCATTCCATGAATCATAAAACCTCAGATAAAATGAAAGGTCCAGCAAAATATGGGCGAACAGACTTTAACAAGACAGTGACGGTTGATGTAATATTTAAAACAGGTGATTGTAAAATGTCAGTAAAAGGAGCATCGTGAAAGAGACCTGCTTCCGTAATTAATTAATTTGTTTATATTGACATGCGCTAATAATACATTTGAGCTAAGAGACAGAGTAACTTTAAGATGGCTGTCAAAGCTAACGCTATCAATTTTAGCACTTTATCATTGTTATTAATGTTAAATGTACCCTTCAGGTGCCCTGTTTCTAGTAATGAAACAATACAGATTTATATTTTCCATTCAATTTTTCCCATCTATGTAGCTTTCAGTCATTGCTTCCTGTCTGTGCGTGTCCACAGACACTCTTTTCCTTCTGTCACAAGAAACAACCAATCATGAAATGCTCCTCATTTATTTATTTATTTATTTATTTTTAAGTTTTGTAGTATCTTACCATAAATCTATGACAAGGAGATCTATACCAGGTTAGTGAGAGCCAAGCGTGAAACATGAAACTGCTTATTTTGGCTTAAAATATGTCCATATTTAGATAAATATAATGATAAAACAAAAATATTAGCTAAATGAATATACTGGTGATTCAACTGACTAATATTTTAGTCAGTTATTGGTTTAGATAGCTTAGTATATGTCTGCTTTATTAAATATATTTTCTTTTAGGTAAGAGATGCTGTTTTTTAAGTAGTTTGGGCCTTCATTCCTTATCTGTCATTCTTCTTTCCATTGTTTTGTTTTTCTTTCTGTACTGTTTAATGTTGATCTGTAGTATGAATTTAATTTAGTTTTAATTTCCTATCTTTAATATGAACATTTTAATTCTAGTTTTTTTATCATTTGTTCTATATATTTTGATACTTTTTCAATAAAAATGCAAAAACACAAGCAGGTTTAAACAAATAAAGCAAACCATCACTTTAACCCAGTTTAAATGTTTTATTATTGTAGAATCTAATCTGAGAGAAATGTTGTCAATTTTATTCTTTTGACCATGTTGAAGTATTCTTTAATATTCCCTTCTCATCTACTTCTGTTATCTTTCTTAAATATCTAACTGCTTTATTCACACTTCACACAGCATTTCTTTCAGATTATGAACAATTTTAATTGCTCCCTTTGATTTAACTTTGTGTTTTACAATGTTGTAGAAATTTGATCTTTGAAGCTCTGCACATTCTATGCATAAGAATAATATAGCAATAACCCACGCCTGGGTGTGGGTAATGCACCAAACAAAGCCAACCGTGGGTAAATTTAGCATTACCCACACCCAGAAGTGGGTTATTGCTATTATACCATGACATTATTTAAGAAAAGAAACTATTACTTTTCTTAAATAATGGCATAGTATAATGCCTGTTTGCTGCCCTTCCGCAGATGTCTGGCATCCGCGGCAGTTCTGATGTACTGTGCGCCTGCGCAGTACATCAGAGTAATGAGCAAAAGCAACAGAGAAAGCAAGATCTCCGTTGCTTTTTAGTGTTTGCTATGTTAAATGAGTTTAATATAGCGAGACAGTTTTAAAATAAGCAACGGCGTTGCTTATTTTAAAACTGTCTCGCTATGTTAAACTCATTTAACATAGCGAAACACTAAAAAAAAAAGCAACGGAGATCTTGCTTTCTCCGTTGCTTTTTTTTAAAACACTGTCTCGCTATGTTAAATGGGTTTAACATAGCGAGACAGCTTTAAAATAAGCAACGGAGATCTCCGTTGCTTATTTTAAAGCTGTCTCACTATGTTAAACCCATTTAACATAGTGAGACAGTGTTTTAAAAAACCGAGTTATACTAATGGAAAAAAGTCCAGGCGACCGGACCTTTTTCCATTAGTATAACTCGATTTACAACGGGCACGCTGGCCAATCAGCGTGCAAGTTTTGGGGGGGGGCCATGGTATAATATTGAAATTTTTACATTCATGACAATCAAATATCATTCTCCTTCTCCCATAGAATGTAATGGTACAGTGGCGCAGCGGTTGCGCTGCCACCTCACAGCAAGAGATTCTCCTGGTCGATTCTCATCCGGGGTGCCTTCTTTGCAGAGTCTGCATGTCCTCCCTGCATTTGTGTGGATTTTCTCCAGGTGCTCCAGTTTCCTCCCATGTTACAAAGACTTGCATCTGGAGTGTTTCTCCCTGGGCCTCTGCTGAAAATTTGCTCTGTTCCAAGACAGACTTACCCCGTAAACAAATGTTAAAATAAAAAAAACATCCAACCCAAATTTGCATTTTATCAAGTGGTGTGACACAGAAACAAACACATAGGCTGGTGGCAGATAATGTATGCTTCACCAGCCTACTCTGGCCTTCTCTTACCCACTTGATAATCCAAATATCCTGTCGGACCATCTTCTGATTTATTTTTACCCTACCCTCCTCATTATCATTCGTGCTAGGCATTCTTGAGCCTGTTGCTGTTTTTAACTCTACTGCTAATTTAAATAAACTCTTTCATTGACCTGTCACATTTACTCACAAGTATACTTTATTACTCTGCTTAGCTGTCAGTTTTTCTCCTTTAGAATTGTACCTCACCATTCTGTTTATTTATTAATTTTATTTCATTTCATTAGTTAGTCATTGAAAGACTGGTCAAAATTCAAAGACAAGTTGTATAGTAACTATGTCATAGCTTGCTGTGAGGGAAAGGTAGGTTGTTTTTGAGTTCTTGTACTTTGTATTACTTTATTGCCTTTTTCTATTTTGTATACTGTGATTTGTTTTCTTTGCACTGTGTTTTACTTGTATTCTGCTTTTAATTTTATATTACAACTTGAAAAGAGACCAAAGCTGTGTTTCTTGTGATTCAGAGTTTTTTGTTAACATCCCACCCTGTTATCGCTGTGTTCTTAAACACCACTGTCTTTCTAGTTGCCTGCCACTTATGTTAATTTGACCATATATCTCCTTCCCTCTCTCCTTTCACTGGCTAGTGTGAGTAAGCACAAAAGTATCATTTTGCGAAATTACTCTCCTTCAGCTATTTAAATTTATTGTCCATCCCACTGTATTCCATAGTACCGAAATACAAAAGTACAGGATAAAAGCACTCTCAAACAACTCAAGAGGACAAATAAAGTCTACCAAAGCCAAATTTGAGGTAGGTTTGGCCTCCTAAGCCAAGGACAACCACAAAGCATTCTTTAGCTATGTCCGCAACCTCAAAGGCAATACACAGTTTTGTGCAGAACTCTGTAAATGGAGCCACCTATACTGAGCCAGAAGACATAGCAAAAATCCTGGCTGACAAAATTCAGCTCCAACTTTACCCCACTCTCCCCCTCAGCCTTCCCTCAGGAAATATCATCAAATATAACTTCCCCTACTATCACTAGGGAACAGGTCTTTAATGCTCTCTGTAAGACCTAGAACACTGCATCAATGGGCCCAGACAATATCCCAGGATGCCTTCTAAATAGCATCAAACATGACCTATCAGGTCCTCTGTAATTACTATTTAACTGTAGCCTCCAAACAGGTTTTGTGCATCATGAATGGAGAAAGGCGACAGTCATTCCTCTGCACAAAGGTGGGCCATCTACATACCCAGGAAACTACAGACCTATAAGTCTCATATCATGGAGTTGATCAATAGAGATATAGTAAACCTCCAGACACTGGACCCAACCCAGTTTGGTTTCGTCAAGTGCAGATCATGTCTACTCAACCTGGTGGACTTATTTGAGAAGGTCACCAAAGCAATGGATGAGGGCAGAATCATTCACACTGTGTACCTTGACCTGGCTAAGGCATTTGACACACTACCCCACTCGGGCATTGTTGACAAACTCAAGAGGTTAGGTATAAACCCATATGTCACCTGGTGTATAGCAAACTGGTTTACAGACAGGACGCAGAAAGTTAGAATTGGGGAGTCCACCTCTATAAAGTGGCCAGTCAAAAGTGGAGTCCCTCAGGGATCAGTCCTTCGACCGCTCCTTTTTGGCATTTACTTCTCAGAAGTCAAAGCCAATGTCATTGGTCTCTGGCTGCCTAAATTTGCAGATGACTGCAAATTAGAAGCTGTTATTGAATCTCACACACTGACACAAATGTTCTCCAGGAGGGGCTGACACAGATAAACAACTGGAGTCAGAGCCATGGAATAAAACTAAATGCTAAGAAATGCATAATAGTCATCCATCCCTGGTACCTATCATACTGACTACTCACCCCTTAGACTTGACCCAATAGTCAGAGACTTAGGGGCACACATAGATAATAATCTAGCCTTTGACCATCATGTGCCTACAGTGGTGAGGAAATCATTCTTGTTGCACAATTTATAAACAAAGACATGGCATCTAAGTCCAAGGAAGTCATTGTTCCACTGTATTCGGCATTCATCAGACCTATCATTCAGTACATTTCTCCCTTTGGTATGTACCTAACCAGACTTATCCAACAACTGGAACATCCACAGAGGTTTCTCCCTAAAATAATACAAGGCGTGAGTAAAATGTCCTGTGCAGACTGCCTCAAGGCCCTTTCCCTGTATTCTGTCTTCTACAGGCTTTTGAGGGGAGATTTATGCCTGGCATACAGGACATTGTCAATCCCCACTCTGATGGATTTTCTGCATATCTACAAAACAAACAGCACCAGAATTTCCCATTCTAAAAACATAAACCTTGCCTGTGATATAAATAGGACCTGCTGGACAGATAGGTATGTATCCCAGAGATTACCCCATCTAGGGAACAGGCTCCCCATCTATGTGAAGCAGAGTTCCACCCTAACCCAATTCAAGTGCAACTTGGACAATTGTATGGGAAACGGGAACTTCATCCCTAGTTTGGTACCTATGTCTGCATGGACACAGGGAACCTATAAATGTTTCATCTCCCAGGCTAGTGCTTACACTTATCAAGGTTATCAGAACTTGTCAGAGATTTGGGATGCATGGCTAGGCTTAAAAAGGCCCTTGTGGTCGTTAGCCTAGTAAACACCTATGAACCTATGCTCAAGCTTGTTCAGAACAGTAGTGATTCATAGTCTCCTGCTGTATTACAGTGCAGTGAGCCCAAATGAACAGCAGAATATTTAAGCATATAACAGCATAATGAGAGGTAAATGAGACTGCTTATCAAAATGAGATCATAATTTTATATAAATGTATACGAGATAAAGATTGTCAGCATCCATAATTGTATGGAGGGGTAATTGTGCACCAATGTGCACCTGACTATAAAAGTGTAAATCATACCAAAAATTGCTGAGAGTAAAATGACTTGATCTGCAGCACCACTCATTGGTTGTATCAGAAACTTGGCATCCGGAGCTAATGGAAATGTTCCCATAACTGGGTAACATACCATAATTTTGCCATTGATCACTGTTAAGTAGACCAGGATATTGTACCAGTATCAGTTTACATGTATCATCAACAAACAGAACTTCTATACCTGTGAAGACCAAGTAATACATAACTATTTCTACTCTAGAAACAGAGACATTTTAGATACCATCTGGGGACACAGTGGGAATTTCCCAGGCTTCTGTCTTTAGAATACTCAAAAACTGTTTTAACACAAGGCTTGCCCATATACAGTGTCCTGACACTTCACAGGAGAGAGCTAAAACCCATGCATGCCTTCTATGATACTGCCCAGCTCCCTGAGGTAGTGGGTGCTATCAGCTATATACATATACCAATAATGACCACACCTGGCCCACAGTCACAGAGGTTTCTGAACAGGAAGGGCTACCATTCAATGAACTATAAGGTAGTATGTGATGCACATGGCATTATAACCAACATGTCTGCACAGCAGCCAGATAGCTCACATGACAAACATATATGGCACACATGTCAGTGACATCACTGCTTCCTCCAGTCTGAATCTGAAGTTCCAGAGGCACAGCTAGTTGATAAGTGCAGGCACTATAGGTAAAATTAATGTATAAGGCTACATTTATAGTGTGTCCATATGTATTATCCCCTGCACATAGTCAAACTCAGTTGTGGGTGATGTTAGATACCCACTAGAGACCTGCCTATGATGTCCATATGGTACCCACACAGCATGGCTGAACTCCAGTATAACCTGACATAAACAGAAACCCACAATACAGTAGATAATGTGTTCAGCCTACTCAAGTCCCATTTCTGCAGTCTTGGCATATCTGATGACAGTTCATTATGATCATGCTATGACATGCTAGATGATCTTAGCATATTGCCTGCTACATATCATGTCAGTGAAGCCAGTGAGTTTGCAGCCCCAGAATACCAATAAGGTCAGACTGGGCACATCATAGCTGCACTGACTCCATTATCCTACAGCAGAATATGGCTGGCTGGCAGACACAGAACTGCCATCAAACAGCTATAGATACAGTGCAGTTCAGAGGGCAAAGTCGAAAGTGGCTATGTCTAGTTCAGTCCTATGGGCCTCTGATGGATGCAGAGTGATAGCTGAGTGCCAAGCATAACAAACACAATTCATATAGTGATAATGCCAGGCTACTGTGCTAGTATCAGGCTATTCCAGTCAGTTTGTAGTCCTGTCACAATGTGCATCAGACATTCCCACATACACTTCACAGGCAGGATGTTGGAGTGGTTCACGCTCTTCATTGTGTGCATAGATGGATAAGTACACAATGAGACATTTTTGCTTACACAGACTGGGTAGGAGGCAGAAATGGGGTCTCAAGGTGATAGGAACTCTGTGACAAAGATGGTTTCCTCCAATGTTAAGGTAGGGGTTCCACCGCATTACCACAGCCTCTTACTCACTGGCTTACTGTACTAGGACTTGGGATGCCCCCTGCCAGAGATGGAGTGTGACTGCAGACCATAATGCAGATGCAGTCAACTGGGGAGTGCATTGCCACTGAAGGTAAGGTGTCATGCTAACCAATATGGGGGTGGAAGAGTATCATAGGTTTCCAAACATTAGTGAGAACTGTGTGGCCATTGATAACTGCCCCCCCATATGGCCATCCCTGATCTGTACCTTGCTATGACCCTGGACAACACAGCCAGTGTGGTAAGCATTGGCAGCACTAGCAATCATCCAGAGTGAGGTGACCATGGACTGTGTGTGCATGCGAGCATGCGTGCATCTGTGTGTGCATCTATGTGTGTGTGTCTGTGTTCATGCACTCGTGTGTGTATGCGCATGTGAGTGTGTGCATGTGTGTGCATGTGTGTGTGTGTGTGTGTGTGTGTGCATGAGTGTTTGTGCATGTAGGTGTATGTGTGCATGTGTGTGTTTGTGTCCGTACATGTGTGCCACCATGCATCTCATGAGACCAATGTGCAGTGAGGTGCTTTAGAGACATCTGTGAACATGCTATTAATCTAGTACACTATCCAGTGATATGCACAGAGGTAAGTTTATCCTGAAGTCAGTTTCCATTCTTCCAAGCATAACACAGAACCAACACCTCCCGGAATGCCAAGAACTGCCCTGGCTGTTTCAACCTGGTGCTTTGGCATTGTATCCCCAACCTCTCCATGGCTGACCTATCAGCTGTTATGGAATATTCCACTGCCTTGATCAGTGTAGTATGATGGTAACATATATCTGACACTTAATTTTCAGCTGCACCTCCCCCATGGCAATTTTTTGGTGTTTAAAGATCAGTTTTTGCTCCAAAAAACAGGGATAGCTATGGGGTCTCCTTGTGGGTGTAGTTTTGCAAACAGCTTTTTGGCATACTGGGAATGACAATGGTTGTTTAATAACGAGATGTACCAACAACATGTCACTTGGTATATTCGATACCAAGATGACATGTGTTTTCTATGGAAAGGGCAACTCAATCAGGTACCTGACTTTACTGATAGCATCTCAAGGATGACCAATTTTCTTCAATTCACCTACACTATTGGGGTAGATGAGATCATCTTTTTGGATGGAAAATTAAGTAAGGATAGGGTTAATAATAAATTTAAATCCATGATTTACAGAAAACCCACCCACTCAAATTCTTATCTCCATTTTACTAGCAGCCACTCCTTTCACCAAAAAAGAGGTGTAGTGAAGGGGCAGTTTGTCAGAGCGGCAAGGATGATCGCTGAAAAACAGGAGTTCATTAGTGAATGTGAAAATATAAGTGAAATGTTTTCTAGGAGAGGATACCCTGATATGCTAATTAAAGACATAATGAATGAAGTACAGGCTAAAAGAGAAACAGGACATTTTAGGCCTCTCTTGGATGGTGGAACACTACAAGTAATACAGAAGGATAGCACGAACAAGGTGCCCCCTATTAATTTTCATTTTACATATTGTTTGGATTATGATATCATTAGGGGTATCATTGCTAGAAATTGGAACATTCTATTGGAAGATCAAGCATTGGTTAAAGTAGTAGGACAACATCCAACATTTACATATAGAAGAGGGATGAACCTTAAGAACCTTGTGGAAAGGACCACAGTTAAAAGTAGAGTTAAGGGTGTGGGCATGTTTAAATGTGGTATGTGCCCCCATTGTAAAAACATTTTACTTGGGAGTAAAATAAACATTAATGATAAAACTTATTCTATCATTGTTAAATACAACTGTGAAACTAAGGAGGTAGTGTATGTTGCCTTGTGCAAGAAATGCCCCTCCTTCTACATTGGCAAAACAGAGAGGTCATTAAAGAAAATAATTTATGAACATCTGTATGCCATAGGGAGAAAGGACTTAACCAATGCACTTGCAAGGCACACTTTTGAACATCCTGAACATTCCTTTTTGTTCACGGTGATTCACCAGGTAAAAAGTGACATTAGGGGTGGTCCATGGCAGTTACGGTTGGAAGAACAAGAGGTGTTCTGGCAGATCAGAACATTTGCACATTTACCCCCAGGTTTAAATGAGTATGCATCTATAAAATGTATTCTCAAATTAAAAGCACTAAGGAGATGAGTTCTTTCATCATACAGCATCAGTAATGGATATACATAGATATACATTTGCTTTTATATTATAGAATGGTAGTATTAAGATGTTATTTAAGCTATCATTGTATTCTTGTTTCTTAGTATTTATTTAACTATTTGATTCATTTAATTGATTGGTTCAATGAAGTTTGTTAAAGCACTGTAATTTAGGGCATTCTTATGTATTGTTAGGAGTTCTGTAGAATAGGTATGTTTTTTATAATATGTTTTTTATAACATTTTTAGCTTTTAAAAATGTTTTAATAATTAATAGGATATGTGAGTTATGGTATGGTAAGTTACTATCCCTTTAAAATCTGGGCTTGAAGTCAATTAATTTACCTTAATTGCCTTATTTTTTCATGTTTAAAGTGTAGCTGTGAGTACTTTTGTATAAGTCTGAAGAAGGCTGAGGGATCTCCTTGGCCAAGAGCGCTTACTTAAATAAACAGTCCATGCCTGTGCTGTACTTGTCTGGTTTCACTTTTTTGGCATTCCTGCGTAGATCTTCACTGTCAGATGGATGTAGAAGTGACTATTATGCACTAAGCCAATTACATTTCATGTTGGGTTCTGTAGGCATCTGTTATCTGATGGAATTGCTCGTTACCATCTTACTTTGTCTACACACTACCTGGCATGTCCCTATGTTTAACTGTGCCATTTAATGAGTAAATATGTTAATACGTATGCAGAGGATGCACACATGCATTTTACCTTAAACCCATCACAGTTCTCTGATGTACCCTTCCTCTTACAGTGCAGGTACAGTGAGACAGTAATCAAAATACATTTTGCAGCAGGCAGAGAGGCTTGCAGTAAGCCATTATTAGCTCCACTCATTACTGCTAAACTGTGTTTTAAATATCTTTGTTCCACTGTCAGGAGACATTGGCTTATGGCAGACTTCCCTTTATGTCTCCCTACTGCAGGTCCAAATGAAAGATTTGCTAAGGCTAGACATGCATCTCCTTCATGTCTTGCCCCTGGTGAATTGTTATGGAACATGAGGACAATGCAGCTGACAGTGCACTACCAAAAGGTTTTCTTGCACCTAAGAGATAGGTACCCCATACTTACTGCCTGATACAGCTCAGTTGCAGTTGGAGCAAGTGGTGAAAGATACTTTGGAGAAAAAATGGGCAGATATATGGCTCAGATGTAAAGCCTTGTCTTAAAATGGATAATGGATTTATTCATCTAGCTGGCCCCTACCATTAAGCCACCAGGTGAAGGCGTGGCCCATTCCACCAGACACCATGATCCATTAGCCAGTGATAGACCCTAGTAATGTCCTTCTTCACCATAAAAGCAGATGGGACAATGCTGGTAATACTCCACCCTATCCACAGTCAAGAGTGTCCACTTCCTCTTGTGTCATGCTGCATGTTCTGTGCATTGTTCAGTTTTTGCCATCATCATTTTTTACCCTCTATATTTCTCCTGCCACCTCATAGTAGTGTGGTAGATTCACTACATGTGTCTTGTACTGTTCTATATGAGCCTGTCTACTCCTGCAAGCTATCCTACCATCCTTTCTTTCCCTGCTTTGCCTTTCACCTGGCCTCTTTCTCCTCCTTTTTTTCCTTAAAATGAGAACAGGAAACATGCAGTGCCTCATGATTGCAGGCAGAACAATTCCTGGACTTTATCAACACAAATAGCCTAGACAAATGGTCTGTATCACTTCGTTGAATGGCTATTCAGTGAATAGCCATTCATCAAACACCTATTTAATGAAGCCGCTCTTCATTGAATGGCAAATTTTAAGTAGGGCAAACAAGTGGTTGGCCAACAGAGTGACCACAAAAAAAATAAATAAATAAAACCTGTGAGGGGGGGGGGCAACACCACCCAATGGCGGGGGACTCACGCCACACCCCTCCTAACTAAATATACCAACTCCAAGGTTGCACTATAGTGAGGAAAAAGGCAAATTCCAGATGGTGGCCAACCTCTGGTTTGCCCTAGTTAAAATTCACCATTTGATGAAGAGCAGCTTCGCAAAATAGGTGTTCAACAAATGGCTATTCACTGAATAGTTTGATGAAATAATATAGACCCCCCCTTGAACAGATAGTGCACACATCCATTACAGGTTCAAACATACTGGACCTGGTACTCAGAAATAGGGAAAGTACTGCACCCCTACACTGCCACGTCCTCACTGGGCAGATGGACCACAATGCTGTCTCCTTCATAATAAAAATCAACTCAGTAACATTAGCAAACTCTGTAACAGTTAAAAACTATTCCAAAGCAAAATACAGCCTATTAAGTGATAGTTCATCAAAATTCAGTGCCCCTCTGAGACCAGAGTTCACAACAACCTCTATCAAATTATTCACAGAGACAGTGTACAACCATGGAAATGGCTATATAGAGGCTGCTACACCTACTAGGAGTAAGATGAAAACAAACTCTAAAAACAAATGACAGTGGTGGAATCCTAACCATAATAAAGTATCTAACAAAAGGAAAAAAGTAATTGCTAAAAATCAGGAAGGGCAACTCCCATAATGATAGGAGCCCTCTAATTAAACTAAACAGGAAACTAAAAGGACTAATTAAGTCCAAGAAGGTGAATTACAAGGTCAAGATAGCGTCACAAGCTAAAGACAACCACAAGGCCTTCTACAGCTATGTCTAAAACCTCAAAGGTGGCACATATCAGTGTGTCGAACTGGTGGTCAGTGGTGTCACCTTCACTGAGCAGAGCGACATAGCAAACTTGCTGGTTGACAAATTCAATTCAAACTTCATCCCCCACTACCCGCGCCTCCATCTATGAAATACCTACTAGCATCCCCTCCATCTATTAAAAGGGAGCAGGTCCTGACTGCACTATCCCAGATACCTCGTAAAAAGCTGGACCTATGACCTATCAGGACTACTTGATTCACTATTCAACTATAGCCTCACAACAGGCTTTGTACCATGAGAATGGAGGACTGCAATGGTTATCCCACTTCAAAAAGTTGGACACTGAACTGACCCCAAAAACTAATGACTATCAGTATGACTATTCGAATATGCAAAACCATGAAATTAATTTTCATGCAAATGTTCAACAAAGGTAGAGACAACCTTCAGACACTGGAACAATCCAGTCTGTTTTTATTAAGGGAAGATCAAGCCTATTAAACCTGGTGGACTTTTTTGAAAAGGTCACCAATGTAATGGATAAGGGGAAAACAGGGAATGCTATCTACAAAAACTTGGCTAAGGCATTAAATACAATACTACACTTGGATATAATTGACAAATTCACTGAAGCAGGCATACACTTCTACATAATGAGCTGGATTGCCAGCTGCCTCACAGACAAGACCCAGACCCAGGAAGTCAGGACTGGTGATACCACCTCAACAAAGAGACCAGTCACCAGTGGGGTACAGCAGGCTTCCATGCTGGGACCACTTTTCCCTAGCATCTATTTCTTGGAGGTAAAGGCTGATGTCAAGGACCTTTGGCTGACAAAATTCACAGATGACTGCAAATTGGGAGCTACCATCAATTTGCCCCATGAAAAAAGCATCTTACAAGAGGGTCTAACACAGACAAATGACTGGTGCCAAAGTCATGGACTAAAACTCAATGCCAAAAAAATGCATTATAGTGCATTTTGGGAAAACTGCCACCGGGCTAATTACTCCACCGATAAGACATCTCCAAGAGTTGACCAAGTTGTCAGGGATATGGGAACATATGTAGACAGTAATCTGGCCTTTGACCAACATGTGGACAAGTTACTAAGAAAATCTTTCTATGTTGCCCATCGCATAATTAAGGGCATGACATCCAGTTCCAAGGAAGTCATGGTACCACTTTATTTGTCCCTTATCAAACCTGTCATTGAGTATAATGCCCCCCTTTGGCATGTACCTGACCAAATATATGCAATGGTTGGAGTGCCCACAATGGTTCCTTGCCAGGTGAATTCAAGATATAAACACATTTTCCTATACTGATTGCCTTAAAGCTCTGTCTCTGTGGTCTATCTCCTACAGGTTGCTGAGAGCTGATCTACGCTTGGCATACCAGGCATCCTCAGATCCAGCTTTGATGGACTTTTTGCACATCTGCAAAATGAATAGTATCATAACCACTAGATCCAAGGATTTAAATTTGGCTTGTAACATAAATAAGACATGTTAGTGAGACAGATTTGTGAATCTGATGATCCCCGTGCTTTAGAACAGTTCATTCCTAACGCTAAATGTAACCTTGACCAGTGGATATGAAATTGGAAATTCACCCTAGGTCTGGCCCACATGCCTCTAAAAGAAAGAGGCAGACAGTAATGTGCAAACTAATACACCCCTCCCACACAACCTCTTGAATATTCCTAACTAACAAACCCTCTCCTAATAAACACCCATGATATATAGGGATACAAACTGGGTTGGATTACATGGTTAGGCTTATAAAGGTCTTAGTGGTCATTAGCCTAGTATATAACTAAAAACTTATGAACCTATGAAACAGGAGACCACATCCCACAAAAAAGGTTTCCCTGCCTCTTCCATCCTTTAAACTCCTATTTGCTGTCCTCAGTGCTCTTGCTTTTACTGCTTTACTATATATCCCTTTCTTCCCTTTTTATGCATCTGACAGGTGTCCACATATGTGGACATCATTGCACTGCAGCTTAACATAGCTGTGGCTATACAGTTTCCTGCACTGCATTGTGTTGTCTTACCACTGCACATGGTATCAGAAGCATACTTCATACATTTCTTCATTTTTCATATGGATTAGACTTTAATGGTATGTTTTTGTCTCTTTTGAGGTCATTGTGCTTTTCACTTCTGGGTATATTTTTCACTGCATGGATGAGTCCACCTGCACAGCTGCTGCCCTGCTGTTTTATGTAATGTAAAACACAGCATTAAGTGCTCTCCATCTTACTTTGGGAATTTAATTATTCTTTGTATCACTCAAAGGTACCACTTATTTGTACAAACATTCCAGAGCATTGTGTGGTACATCTCTATGAATCTTGTTCACTGTAGCTACTTTGATTAGTGATTTTCTTCATGGAAGAAATATTGTCTGTTATGTTTCCTCTTTACCGTCTTTTAGCAATGTTGTAAGTTATATTTTTAGCCTTTCCTTATATGGCTTTTGATGCATTGAACAACTTTTTGCTACCCTCTTCTGTACTGAACCTGTTCATTAAATGTCCTTAAAGTGATAAGGATTCCAGATCTGGGCTCGATATGATATTATTTTATTGAATGAATACTTAACAATCAGTTCACTAAGAAAAAAATGGCAGGCCATATTGGGTCAGACCTCTGCATTTCCATAAACAACAGGATTTAGCATTCTGAATGTGGAAGCACTGAAAAATATACATAATATTTGTTCATATACTTGTTCATGATTTTTATCATTTTGAAAAGAAAATGTTAAAAATGTGAGACAAAATCTAGACAAATGGTAATTTTATTAATACAGTATGTTTCACAAAGTAACACTCAGTGTTTTAGGAGACATTTTGCAATTTAGAGTCTTACAGACAATTTTATAGCTTCACCAACTGCCACTGTTCACATTTTGGCCAACTGAAACCTGGGATAAGGTTTTTCATTAAGGTTTCAGCCCTTTTTATGGAAACATGACATTTTGCAGGACAGACCATACCCACAACCAATGCAAATAACTGGACTTAATTTGTTTGCCAGAATGAAGGCTCTACCCATGTAGAATTTAAGCTGTTGTTTTATGTCATATTGTAGTATGCCAGATACAAAATATTTGTTTTATGCAACTGTTAGAGGAGATGAGGAAACTTAAGAAATAATTTTTATCTTCATATCTTACTACATTTGCCACTTTTCATGATTTTTCTCCAGGTACAATTTCCAAAACAGGGACTGTCTTTTGCAAAGAAGGACTGGTGGTTACCCTATTTCTTATAGAGAAGTTACATTCTGAAAAGGGATAAATATTTTTCTTCAACTTGCTAATACTGTAAGTTTTTAAAGAGGTATGTGTTATCCAGTTATAGTCTAGCTGGCATTATTCATAATAGACACACTGGTTAATGATGCTTGCTTTGTACATAGATGTTGTGCAAAATAGATTGCTGCTTTGATGTTCACAAACTGTGTACTACCAGGCTTAGTATCTTTGAGTATAAAGATAGCAAAGGGCTAATTTGTTGGTTAGGTATGGAGGTTCATTCACTGACTGCCAGTGTCTACTGCTTTCAGGTGTTCATTGTGGATTGCAGAAATCATATATTCAAGATTATTTCAAATTCAAGTTTATTTACATGATAGAAAGCTACTGTAAAAAGCACAATAATGAAATATTAAAAATAAACAATATTTAACAATATGCAGCAATCTAGAGGGGTATACTTAAATTAATTATATAGAGAGCTACAAGTAATATGCAAAAATAAGTTATTTAAAATCTCTTATACATAACTAAATAAACATATATGGCTGGTTGATTAAAATAAATGAAAAAACAGACTAATAAATACTGTACTATAAATCATTAGAACTGAATATAACATCAAGCAGATGACATCTGATAGCTGTTTTAAAACTAGATAACATAGAGGAGAAGGTTACTGGGTCAATAGGCCTGATGACATAACGCCCAAACTCCAGAAGACTCCAGATACACTCTAGGATAGCCAGTATAACTATGGAAGAAAAACTTAATGGTGTGACCCGACATTAGTAGACCAAGAGTTGTTTAAGGTATGGGGCACCCAGACCATGTAGGTCAGCATAAACCAAAAGTAAAACTTTAAAGGTAAATTCTTGATCAAATATGCAGTCAATGCAGAAAAGGAAAAATATAAAGGTAATTTGAAGTGGTTATAAGTAACTAGGTTGAGCAGTTCAGCACTAGATACAGACAAACTCCCTGTCAGGTAGTCCCACTTAAAGCGTTGTGAAAAAAGCAAGGGGTGTGCCCATAGTTCGCAATTTCCTATGTCCCAAATCAGAGTTAGAACAAAAAGGTATTTTCCGAAGTAAATCGAGTCTGCTGCTTTACTTATTGCCGTTATTTATAAAATAGGAACCATCCTTTTTTCACAAGTCACTGATTTTTAGGAGGGGGCAAAGCAAATACCAAAAATCAGTGACAGCCCTAAAAATCTAGGACAGCTAAAAGGTAGTCAATGTAGCACCACAAAGAGATCATCAGAAATTCTGTTACGGAAGATGACATCAATATTCATCATCAACCTCACGAGTGCCAGCCTATTATCGCTACATGTTACGATATTTTAAGGGTTTGGGCAACTAGGTTCCCTGAAAAAGACATGAATGACACAGCAACAGTTTTATCCATATTAAGGGATAAGTGGTAAGTCATCATCCAGTTCTGGAACCATTACAGATCATCACCAAGCAAACCCATAACAGACAACTTGTCCTGTGTAAAAGAGGTAAAATTGTGCATGATCAACATAACCGAGGTAGTGATGACCTTTTTTCTGTACTGAACTGTCCTATTATATACTTGTTCAAGAAGAAAAATAAAAGGCATAAAATAGAAGCATGCAAAACTCCAGATGCAGCAGTATACACTAAAGTGATTTTTTTTCCTGCAGCAATCTTTTGTATATGTCTGCTAAGATGGGAGGTGAATCATTCAAGAGTACTATCTGCGGAAGTAAAATGAGTTGTAATCTGCTGGCAAAGAATATTATGATAAACCATGTTGAATGCAGAGAAGCGATCAAGGAGTTCCAGAACAGAATAACACCATTGATACCTCAATATAAGGAGGTCATTGAAAATGAAAGTAAGGCCCATCTCAGTCAGAGCTGCAGATGGCTCATCTAGTGCACAATGCAGGTTCCTGATCTGATGCCATGCCCCCACTCCCTGTCAGCACTAGAACAAAAAAAAAAAAAAAAAAAGAAAAAGGACCATGTCACTAGTCTAGTGCTCTAGATCCTTTCCCCACCCAATCACCCACCCACCCTTTTGGCTCTAATACTCTAACTTGTAAAGCAGAAATGAAAGATAAAGGTCTGTTGAGTTATGGAACAATGTGGTATTAGGTTGTTAAAGTAGTTTGATCTATGTGAATTTTAGCAGCTGGATCAGAAAAATATAATCCAAAGTTTAGTCAGGAATTACTATTTACTTTATGGGCAATGTCTGAAGATGCTGCTTTATTACATCTAGTATATCAACATTTATTTCTTAGATCTACTAGTGCTCTAAACTGTAGAGCAAAACAAAAAAAAAATAATAATAAATGGTAACAGTCTGCTCCCCTATTCTGGTGTTCCAAACCATACCATACAAGAAGTGTCTTAAAGAACAGCAGTCTATTTCTGTACAAGAAATGCAGGTACACCTCCTGAATGATCAACATCTCTTGATCATGTCCCCTAAAACACTGCAGCCAGGTAGGCTGCCCCCTTCTCCCCACCCTTGCTATAGTTGTAATTTCAGTAGTATCTTGTGAGGAAACTGAACTGCAAGGGATCAAGAATGACTTAGTACCTAAGAATGCATCCAAGCTGTAGGCAAACAATTTTCACAATAACCATTCCATAAATGGAAGGTCAGAGGTGGGTTCATAATTTTCCAAACCATCAAGACCGAGATTAAACTTTTTCAGCACTGAGCTAACCAATGCCTCCTTCAGTGCATTTGGTACACCCTAATACTTAATGAAGCAATGACATCTGTGTACCTCACTGGTTTGAGCAAAGGAGTATATTTAACAACCATGCTCAATTTGGCAAGGATCCATTCCACAAGTAACAGCCTGCATTCCTGAAATTACGTAAAACAAATCTGGATAGTCACTTCCTGAAACTTTCACATACCCATGAACTTAAAAACCCTTTCTTTCTGTCACTCTCCATTGTCATTCTGTCTTTCCTTCATTCATTAGCCTGCGTTTTTTCTCCTCCTTCTATATATGCCAACCAGTAATGCTCCCTGTCCTCACTTCAGCCATTACCTAAAGGCTAGAGTCTTTCTTCATGACATACAAGGTCCATCATTTCTCATCTCCAGAATGCACATGTTAAAAGCTAACATTCTGCCTTAATCATCTGATAAGACTATATCCTCAGTAATTTGTCACTACCTTACTCTAAACTACCTCCATCTGGCTATGGTCTTTCTGGAGACACAAGTTCTAAGACAGCAGTGCTTTCTGTACTGAAGAATGTAGTGCTATTACACTCCCCATCTAGCTCACTCTATGAAGTCTAAAGACACAAACCATG
The DNA here is from genome assembly GCF_019279795.1 of Protopterus annectens. Lineage (NCBI taxonomy): Eukaryota > Metazoa > Chordata > Ceratodontiformes > Protopteridae > Protopterus > Protopterus annectens. The sequence goes on from NC_056744.1 coordinate 282,356,284, forward strand.
CCCAGTCTGTAGACCAGACAGTAAACCAAGTGAAGCAATGTATTCTGGTATTTATACAAATTTGCAAATACTGTTCCACAAGACCTAAGGCAAATCATATATCCAAAAATACATCAAAGCAAACTTTATGACTCATCTCTTGGATTCCAAACTATGCTTCTGCACTTTCCTCCTGTCTTAATGTTTCTATAACTCTGTTGTCCTTCTTTCAGTAGTTCCCTTTTGATCATCTTGTATAATCTATAGTTCTGTGCTTTTATCTGAAGACATAACAGCTTATTATTGTTGCAGTAAATCTGAAATGTTACTTGTGTGAAATATAGTGATTTCCATGATCTATCTCTTCTGTTTTTTTTTTCCACGTGCTGTTTTGCCTTTGTAGTTAGATTTTGTTAACTCTGGAGCTCTCCTCCCCAGGCCAGCAATGACAAGAGGCTTGGTATGGCCCAGTTAGACTTTCTTGGTAAACAAATACCAATAAGTAAATAAAAAATAATTTATGATAAGGTTATTTTACTTACTTTTCTCCTATTAATCACTTTCCTTAGTGTATGATTATTTAAAATATTTGCCCCTTATCTGGTCTTTTTCGAAAATATACATAATTCTTTCTTAAGCTTATGAATCACATAACTCACAAAATGTACAGTCTTTAGTGCAGTTCCTTAATGGTTTAACATCTGTTGACTGGTAAAGATTGGGTGAAGATAAGTGAAGGCTGCCAGCTTAGCCAGATAGAATTTTGGAGATAATTCTGTCATCTGTAAATATTAATGTAAACCATGGACTTGTCGTCTTAAACAGTAAAAATAGTGTTACACATGGAACTAGAAAAAAAATGTAACAACAGTGCACTCTTCTGATCAAGTAAAGCATGTTGTGACCCTTTGATGTAAACATGTCTCTGGCTGGTCTAGATGAAGGAATTCTTGCTATTGTTTTAAGGCCAGAGTTAATGGACAGAATTTGCATGCATAAATGTCCTTTATTGCTCTGGTTTCTGCCCAGAGGTGAAGAATGTAAATGTAGTTTCTGATAGCCTGGGAACCCAGGGAAGTGTGAAGAATGATGTAATGTAACACAGGGATGTGTGAAGAATGATGTAATGTGAACCAGGAATGTGAGTTTAAAAAACAGAAAGAATCAGAGAGCATTAAGCATTTTTGTCTTGACCATCCAGCTCATCAGCACTGTCTTGCTCTATATGTAAGTTTATCTTAGACTTGTGTTTTCTCTTAGAAATAGCTAGAAACTAGAAAGATTAGACTGTGTTTTTCTGTGATATCAGAACTGTATTACTGAATTATTTTAAGTATTTCTGTGAGATCTCTGAACTCTTGACTAGCACTGTGTAGTAAAAAAGTATTGTCTTGTGTTTTGACTATTTAGGTTCATAGGTAGTTATCAGGTTATCTGCCCAAAGGCATTTATAAGCCCAGCTGGAATGTGTTGGCTTTCGCCGCCCCCTTAGATTAGTTCCCTGTGCTTCTGTTCAGCAGTGCCACTGACGTGATCCCCGGGGTGAACTTCCTGTTTCCCATCCACTCATCAAGGTTTCTCTTAAAGAGTATTAGTGAGGAGCTCTGCCTAATGTAGATTGGAATCTTGTTCCAGAGCATGGGAAGTCTTTGGGACAGGAATCTATCCCTCTAGCATGTCCTATTTATTGTGGTGAGGTTTAGATCCCTAGAGCATGTGGCTCGAGGGGATATGGTTTTCTTTAGGTGGAGCATGTCCATCAATTCTGGGTTGGACATGGCCTTGTATGTCAGACAGAGATCACCTCTGAGTAGGCGGTATGCAACCAAATACAGCTGGAGTTTCTTCAGTCGAGCTGCATAGGGCATCTGTTTGAGGCAAGGGATCCTCTTTGTGAGGTACTTCTGTGGTCTTTCCAGGTGTTGCAGGTGTTGTATAAGGTACTTCCCAAATGGGGTGTTGTACTCTATGATAGGTCTGATGAGTGATGTGTAGAGGGGCTGGATGCAAACCCTTTTGTGATTAGGTGGGCCACATAGAAGGATTTTCTAACCACTTTGGTAATGTGATTATCAAAGGAGAGATTACTATCTACTTGGGTCCCCAGATCCCTTATTTTGTCTTCTGTATTTCGGGGTCTACCACCTATTTGGTAATTTGTGGGTACTTTGTTTTTTCCAAAGGGGATGACTATGCACATTTTGGCATTTAGTTTGAGGCCATGGTTTTGACACCAGGTATCTGTCTCAGTGAGACCCTTTTGGAAGATGTCTGTGTCAGACGGAGAGCCAATTATAGTCCCTAGTTTGCAGTCATCTGTGAACTTGGCCAGCCATAGTCCTCCTCCTCCTGTGCTTGCCTGTACCTCTGAGAAGTAAATGCAGTAGGGGTCCTAGGACTGAGCCATGGGGAATTCCACTTGTAACTGGTTTAGAGTCAGACCTAGCTCCCACTACTCTTACCATGTGGGTTTGTCCCTGAGCCAGTTGGCAACCCATCTCATGAAGTAGGGGTTTCAGTTCAGGCTGGTGAGCTTGTCTATAATACTAGAATGGGGAATGGTGTCAAAGGCCTTTTTAAGGTCTAGGTAGGCTGTGTGGACTGCCTTTCCCTCGTCTATAGCCTTGGTAACTGTCTCAAAGAAGTCCACCAGGTTTAGGAGGCATGATCTGCCCTTAACAAAGACTACAAAGACTAACTGGGTAGGGTCCAATGTTTGGAGGTTCCCAATGTCTCTGTTAATGAGATCCATGATGATGCATTCCATAGCCTTACAGACCAAGCTAGTCAGGCTTATAGGGCGATAGTTTCTGGGGTCTGTTGTAGCTCCACCTTTGTGGAGCAGAATAACCATTGCTGTGCACCACTCTATGGGCACATAGCCTGTGGAGAGGCTTAGTTTGAACAGTGTGTTTAGGTGAGGGATTAGTGCATCTTTGAGCGCATGTAGGATGCAGCCTGGAACACCGTCCAATCCCATTGATGCTGTGTTTTTGGCTTTGGAGAGGGCTGTTTTAACCTGAGTGTCTGTAATTTCAGGGGCACTACATTCTTCTGGTATGGTTATGGGCCCTTTTGGGGGTGAGAGGGGGGTGATGTTTGCACTGAACCTGTCTGCCAGAATGTTGGTGATATCAGTCGGTTCAGTGTATTTTGTGCCATTCTGCACTAACTCCGAGCAGATCTGGGAATTGCCACTTAGATTCTTGACATAGGTAAAGAATGCCTTGTGGTTATCTTTGGAGTCCTTGGCAATTTTTCTTTCGAAGCTAGCCTTGGATGATTTTATGTGGGATCGTATTTTCTTCCTGATACTGATCAGGGATGTCTTCCCCTCTTGGGATTTTACTCTTTTCTGTACTAGTTTCTTCCTTCTATTGTATAGCTTTTTTACGGCAGGGGTCCACCAGACTGGTTTTCTTTTCTTGGAGGAGTGAGTCTTGGTTTTGCTTGGGATAGCACGATCCATGCATTCTTGTAGGTGCCCGTTGGGTGCATTATTAAAAGATTTTGCAGCTTGGGCAGTGTTATCCTTTAGCATAGGGGATTTGAAACTTTCTACCTTGGCCTTAAGTAACGTGAAGTTTGCTTTTAAAAAGTTTTTCACAGTGGTTTCTTTGACCGGGGGTGGGGGCAGAATGTGGATATCCAGAGTGATTATTTTATGGTCAGATCTAACCAGTGAGAGGCTGATCTCTGGTCTGGAACACTGGTCACCCATGTTGGGGATGACCAGGTCCAATATGTTGCCACCTCTGGTGGGGGTGTTGACCAGTTGATCCAGGGCATTTGAGTTTATAAATTCTAGGAAATGTTGAGTAAAGAAGTTAGTACTTGAGTAGTTCTCCCTGTTAATGTTTGGGTAATTGAAATTACCCAATATCAGGGTGTTTGGTAGGACCTTTATGTTTCCCAGTGTTTCCAGAAATGCGGAATAGTGGTCCTGGGACATGGTGGGTGATCTGTAGCAAGCTACAATTTGAATTGCAGTTCTGCCCATTGTTAGTTGAACGTGAATGATCTCTGAAGCATCGTGCTGTGCCACTAACCTGGAGGTGTAGGTATCCTTGATGAATATGGATACACCCCACATTTGTATTTCAGTCCGGGTTTTGTGGCCGAAAAGTATGGTATGAATTGTAGCCTGGTAGTGCTGGGGTGCCCTCTGGAGCCTTAAACCAGGTTTCTGTTACTGCACATATATTGATTTTCTGGTACTACAATATAGTCTGGGAAAAAGAGGCACAGCTGGAGAACCTGTGCCAGCCTTCCCCAGGAGTGTCTGTGTGGTTGTATAAAGTCTTCTCAAAGTGTGTGTGTGTGTGTGTGTGTGTGTGTGTGTGTGTGTGTGTGTGTGTGTGTGTGTGTGTGTGTGTGTGTGTGCGTGTGTCAGCTACTTGGGCAAGGACATGAAGCACTGGTTGGACAGAGAGGGTGCTGGAGGTTTTAGCTTGCCCACTAGGCTGAGATCTGGACCCTGTATCTGTGCCAGTGGGGAGTCTTATTGGGGATGTGGAGAGCAAGGAAGCGATCAGCCCCGGACTGACTGTGATCTCTGTGTGCTCTTAAGGGAAATTGCACTTTACTGTGTGCATTTGTTATCCTTTCCTCCTATATGAGACGCCCTTCACTGGTGTTAGTGGTGAGGATTGAGGCTCCTTGATTGCTGGGCCAGGGCACGGGTGTCACATATTAATTGTTTGGCAGTGGTGGGATATCCACACCACATATTAATTGTTTGGCAGTGGTTGGATATCCACACCACATATTAATTGGTTGGCAAATACTAATTGGCTTGTAGTGGTGTGGGTAGAGTGAATTCCTGTAGATGGTGTCCAGTGAGCTCTGAAGGTGTTTTGTACTCTAAATCAGCCATGCAGTGAATACTCAGAGTTCAGATCACAATTGTTTTATTTCTTTTGTTAGCTTAGTTAGTCAGGGTGAGCAGGCAGCATGTCAGCAGAGGAGGATGGAAAGCTGACAGGGAGCCAGCTGGCGGAGATGTGTCAGGCTAAGGGACTAGTGCATGGAAACTTGACTAAGGCAGACCAGATTGCAGCCTTGGTTATAGCTGCATCGGAAAACAGCAACCAGGAGAACAATCAGACTGGCAGTGGAGATATAATACCCTTGGAGAATGGACAGCTCACTCATTCTGTAAAGGACTTAAAAATCCATCTGGAGCTAAAGAGACTTGAGTTGGAGGCCAGGCGTTTGGAGATATAAGCAGCTGAGGGCTGAGGAGTCTGCAGGCTGAGGAGAATGAGAAACTGCTATGCCTGGAAGCTGAGGAAAAGGAGCGGCATAGGAAGCATGAGAGGGAAATGCTGACTCTTCACCAGAATCATGGAGGTAATGGGGAAGGGAGTAACTAGACCCCAGAAGCACAAAAGATCAGTACATTTCTTCCACAGTTTAAAGAGGGGAATAATTTTGATAGTTTCCTTCATATGTTTGAGAGGGTATGTAAACAGTATGGTGTTGACCAAAGGCTCTGGGTACAGTTCCTGACCACCTTGCTCCATGGTAAAGCTGCAACTGTTTTGTCAAAAATTTCTGACATTGTATGTTTTGATTATACTGCGGTTAAAAATCACTTGTTAGAATTGTTTAAGCTAACACCTGAAACATAAAGGAAAAAAAGTTTTGTGAGCATAAACGCAAGGCAGATGAAAGTGTGTGTAAATATGTTGCTGAACTGAGAACTTATTTCCATAGTTGGGTGAGTGGATGTCAGGTCACCACTTTTGAAGGGTTGGCAGACCTTTTGATGAGGGAACAAACCCTTAGCACTTTGCCTGAGGACATGAGGATCTGGTTAGCTGACAGACAATGTGCCACTCCAGATGAGTTGGGGAAGAAGGGAGACATATACCTGGCAAGCAGGGCAGCCCTGCACAGGAAAAGGACCCCCAGTACTGCTCATGGGTCTAAAGGAACACATGGTGGGCAGAACAGACTGCCCCAACAGAACCTGCCAGTAGCAGGGGAAGCCACTAGTCCAGGTACACATCCAGGAGCTAGGGTTAAATGTTTTGAATGCAACCAGTGGGCCATGTGGCATACAGGTGTCCATGGAGGCAAAGTGGGGAACAAAAGGTGAGGGAGCCAGTAATTGGGAAAGACAAAATGCCAATAGTAGGTTGTCTTGGGACAACAAGGGTACCGAACTACCACCAGAGTTTATATCCTATTGTACTGTATGGCAAAGAGGTCATTGCCAAGAGAGACAAAGTCTCTGATATAACCATTGTAAAGCCTGCAATAATTACAGAGGATCACTACTTGCCTGGGTAGTCTACTCCAGTCAGGGCTTTAGGAGGAATCCCATTCCAAATACCTTTGGCTAGGGTTCACCTTGACTGGGAGGGTGGAAAAGGAAGCCAGCAAGTAGGTGTGTTTGAGGATATACCTGCAGATGTCCTGATAGGGAATAATTTTGATAGTGCAGTACCCTGTGCTTGTGCAGTTGCATGCAGTCAGGCTTGGAGACAAGCAGGTAAGTCTGGTAGTCTGGGGGAGACCCAGACAGACTGCATACTTGCAGCCAGGACTGGTGAGGTGGTTACTTCAGGGATGGAGCTACCCAGTAACAGTGAGGCTGAAGGTGAAACACAGTTGCTTTGGGGGTACTGATTGTCCCTTGGACAGAGTGACTGCAAATGTAGAGGTGAGTAGTAGTACCCCAGGCTGACAGTGAGGCACCACTCTCAGAGGATGCCAGACTTCCTGTGGAAGGGGAGCTGGGAAGGGTAACAAGGAGAGAGTTGAGACAGGCTCCGCTCTCAGACCCTGCATTGCAAGGCCTGAGACAGGTAGCTAGGGAGGCACCTGATTCTCAGGGAAAGGGGGAATTTGTATACTGGGACAAAGGGTTACTATTCAGAGAGTAGACCCCTGAGGGAGGGCTAGAAGGTGACACAGTACAGCAGTTGGTAGTGCCTAGAGCCTACCATCTGGTGCTTCTAGCCATAGCCCATGATATTCTCTTTGCAGGTCATATGGACATAGAACATACAAAGATGCGCATTATGCAGAACTTCTATTGGCCTGGAATTTCCAAAGATGTAACTGGGTACTGCAGGACCTGTGAGCAGTGCCAAAAGGTAGGCAAGGCAGGAGACAAGGTGAGAGCTCCTTTGATGCCTTTACCTGTGATTGAGGAGCCATTTCAGAGGGTAAATATGGATATTGTGGGTCCTCTGAGTACCCCAAGTTCCACAGGGAAAATGTATAACCTAGTGCTAGTGCTAGTGGATTATGCTACACTATACCTTGAGGTGGTGGCTTTGTCCACCATTGAGACAGAGAAGGTGGCAAATACATTGTTAGAGATTTTCAGCAGAGTAGGTTTTCCAAAAGAAATAAATCCAAAACGTAAATGCCGAGGACCAAGGACTCGAACTCCACAAAAGTTTATTCACTGAACCAGGAGCACACGAGAATCCACATTAACGCTTTTTGTTCACCAACATACATCACACACGTTTTCGTCCTAACCCAAGGACTTCTTCAGACAAATTACCATAATTGCCTTTAGTTTAAATACATTAATCATAATAAACAATTGTCCTAGATCCAATAAAAACATTGCTTAAAATTCAAATAAACTAATCACATTATACATCTCATTAATATTAATGTCTATTTCAGATTAACTAATCCCCTAACACATCTCATTAGTATTAATGCCTATCACTAAAGTGTTCAAGTGCTTTAATTTCCTAAAGTGTTCAAGTGCTTTAATTTCCTGTTACCCTTTTAGTTCATTTATTTGGTATTTAAAAACCTTTAAAATATATAAATATGTAAATATATAAATAATTAGTTTTTTTAAAAAACCTATAATAAAATTCATATCTAAATTTACTGTTAGTTATAATATTTATTACTTAGTCAAAATACATTAAACATTAGTAGAGACAAAAAACTAAAAGAAATACTGACTGACAGAGGTGCCAATTTCATGTCAGACCTGCCGGCTTGTCTGTGGAAGTCCTGTGGGGTGAAGCACATGAAGACCACCCCCCCTACAATCCCCAGACTAATGGTCTTGTTGAGAGGTTAAACTCTACAAATAAGTCCATGCTACAGGCATTTGCAGATCAGTTTAAGAGGGAGTGGGACAAATATTTGCCCCATCTGTTGTTTGCTTACAGAGAGGTTCCTCAGGAGTCCACAGGTTTGTCACCCTTTGAGTTCCTGTATTGGCATAGGGTGAGGGGACCTCTAGATTTATTTTGAGATGAGTGGGAAGGTGAGTGTGAGCCTCACAAGGAGTCTGTTGTGGCATACATCTTGAACCTCAGGACAAGGCTCAGTGAACTCATGGACTTGGCCCAGGAGAACCTGGGCCAAGCCCATGAGTTCCCTGAGCCAAGCCCATGAGTTCCCCGAGCTTGGCTCAAGGAACTCATGGGCTTGGCCCAGGAGAACCTGGCACAAGCCCAACAACAGAAAAAGGTGTGATATAACAGGATTGCTTGAGCTAGAGAGTATGCTGTGGGGCAGCAGGTAATGGTTCTCATTCCTGTCAGATACAAAAAGCTGCAAGCAGCTTGGGAGGGAACATACAAGGTGGTAAGAAAGGCAAGTGATGTTAATTACATGGTGGAACTGCTAGGCAGAAGGCAGGGGCACAAATTGTACCATGTTAACATGATGAAACCTTACCATGACAGGGAGAGCCTTGTGCTGAGAATTTGCAGTGGATTGCAGGAGGAGTCTGAGGGAGATCTGGGGACTGATCTCCTCAGTGAGGCTCGGGCTGACACTTCAGTGGAAGGGGTAGCAATGTCCCAGCAGCTATCTCCTACCCAGGTTCGAGAAATCCGAGCAGTGTTGCAGGAATTTGGGCACATGGTCACTGGGAAACCATGGTGTACCCACCTAGGGCAGCACCAGGTGGATTCAGGACTCCAAAGACCTATTAAACAGGCCCCTTATAGAGTGCCTGAGAGAGTCAAGCAGACTCTGAAGGAGGAGGTAAAGGAGATGTTGGAACTAGGGGTGATTCAAGAGTCCAACAGTCCCTGGGCCTCCCCAGTGGTGCTGGTGCCAAAGAAGGATGGCATCACCAGGTTCGGTGTGGACTACAGGAAATTAAATAGTCACACACAGTCAGATGCTTACCTCATGCCTAGGACAGATGAGGCCCTGGAGCATCTTGGTGGGGCTAAGTATCTTACAACCAATGATCTTACCAAGCATTACTGGCAGGTGCCCTTGACTCCCAGTGCTAGAGAGAAGTCAGTCTTTGTGACTCCTTTTGGCTTGTATGAGTTCACAAAGATGCCCTTTGGGATGAAGAATGCAGCAACTTTCCAGAGGCTGGTAGATCATATCCCAGCAGGAGCAGGAGGGTTTGCCCTTGCTTACCTAGATGATATTGCCATCTCCAGCAATTCCTGGCAACTGCACCTTCAACATGTCAGGGAGGTGCTGGGCAGACTACAGGGGGCAGGGTTGACCATTAGTAGGTTCATAGGTAGGTACTAGGCTATCTGCCCAAGGGCATTTATACGTCTAGCCAGAGTGTGTTGACTTTCGCCACCCCATTGATTAATTAACTGATCCTCTGTCAAGCAGAGCCAATGAAGTGATCCCAGGGTTGAATTTTCTGTTACCCATCCACTCATCAAGGTTTCTCTTGAAGAGTGTTAGTGAGAGGCTCTGCCTAATGTAGTTTGGAATTTTTTTCCAAATCATGGGGAGTCTCTGTGACAGGAATCTATCCCTACAGCGTGTTCTATTTATTGTTGTGGTGAGGTTTATCTCACTAGATCAAGTGGCTCGCAGTGACTTGGATTTCTTTAGATGGCGCATGTCCATCAATACTGAGTTGGACATGGCTTTGTAAGTCAGGCAGAGATCACCTCTGAGTAAGTGATATGCCACTGAGTACAGCCGGAGATTTTTCAGTCAGGCTGCATAGGACATATGTTTGAGACCAGTAATCCTCTTGGTGAGGTACTTTTGTGGTCTTTCCAGCTGTTGGAAGTGTCTTGTGAGGTACATCCCAAATGGGGCATTGTACTCTATGATGGGTCTAATGAGTGATGAGTAGAGGGGCGCTATAACCTCTTTATTTCTATATGTGAACCCTTTTGTAATTAGATGGGCCACATAGAAGGATTTCCTAACTACTTTGGTAATATGATTGTCAAAGGAGAGATTACTATCTACCTGGGTCCCCAGATCTCTTATTACCTTTTCATTATTAAGGGGGCTGCCACCTATGTGGTAATTTGTGAGTGTTTTGTTTTTCCCAGACAGGATGACTATGCATTTTTTGGCATTTAGCTTGAGGCCATGTCTTTGACACCAGGTGTCCGTCTCAGTAAGGCCCTTTTGGAGGATGTCCATGTCGACCAGAGAGTCAATTATGGCTCCCAGTTTGCAGTCATCAGTGAACTTGGTTAGCCATAGTCCTCCTGTGTTTGCCTGTACTTCTGAGAAGTATATGCCAAACAGTAGGGGTCCCAGGACTGAGCCTTGTGGGACACCACTTGTGACTGGCTTAGAGTCAGACCTGGAGTCTGTTATTCTTACCGTGTGAGTTCTGTCTGTAATCCAGTTGGCCACCCATCTCATGACGTAGGGGTGTATGTTCAGGCTGGTGAGTTTTTCTATAATACCCGAGTGGGGAATGGTGTCGAAAGCCTTGGCAAGGTCAAGGTAGGCTGTGTGAACCACCTTTCCCTCATCGATGGCCTTGGTGACTGTCTCAAAGAAGTCAACCAGGTTTACTAGGCATGATCTGCCCTTAACAAAGCTGAACTGGGTTGGGTCAAGTGTTTGTCTTTTGTTAATGAGTTCCATGATGATGCGCTCCATAGCCTTGCAGTTCAGGCTAGTCAGGCTTATGGGGCATTAGCTACCAGGGTCAGTTGTGGCCCCTCCTTTGTGGACAGGAATACCCATTGCTGTGTGCCGTTCTATGGGCACCTAGCCTGTGGAGAGGCTGAGGTTGATCAGTGTGTTTAGGTGGGGGGTTATTTCATTCTGTAGTTCATGCAAGACGCAGCCTGAGACACCATCTGGTCCCATTGATGCTGTGTTTTTGTCTTTTGAAAGGGCTGTTTTCACCTGTGTGTCTGTGATTTTTGGGACACTACACTTTTCCAGTATTGTTGTGGGCCCTTTTGGAGGTGAGAGGGGGGGTGAAGTTTGCACTGAATCTGTCTGCCAGGATGTTGGCAATATCAGTAGGTTCAGTAGATTTTGTGCTATTTTTCTATTTTGCTATTAAGCCGAGCAAATGTCAGGTGGGTATGGTAGAGGTCTCCTACCTAGGACATAGAGTGGGGAGTGGTAAAATAAGGCCAAAATCTGCCAAAGTTGAAGCCATTCAGGCATGGCCTGCACCTGTTACCAAAAAGCAGGTGAGGGCATTTTTAGGGACAGCAGGGTACTACAGAAAGTTTGTCCCCAGTTATACTATCATAGTTGCTCCCCTCACAGACCTGACAAGGAAGAGCAGGCCAGATAAGGTAGTGTGGACCCCAGCATGTGAGCAGGCATTCCAGAAGCTTAAAGAAACTTTGGGAGGACCCCCTGTGTTAGCCAGTCCAGATTACAGCAAATAATTTGTTGTGCAGGTGGATGCTTCGAACCATGGGGTGGGAGCTGTACTTAGCCAGATTTCTTCAGAGGGAGAAGAGCACCCAATGTTTTTTCTCAGTCGTAGGCTCCAACCCAGGGAGGAATGCTATGCCGCTGTAGAAAAGGAATGTCTAGCCATAGTGTGGGCACTACAGAAACTTCAACCTTATCTGTATGGAAGGAAATTCACTATGACAGATTACAACCTACTAATATGGTTAAATAGAGCCAGCCAGCAAAATGCCAAGTTGCTAAGACGGAGCCTGGGTTTGCAAGCATATGATATGCCCATGCAGCACCGAAGTAGGATTAGCAATGCCAATGCAGATGGGCTCTCAAGACAGGGAATGGGGTAATGTACATTCAGATAGACTTAACTCCCTCAAGCAGCGTTTCTCAAGGGTCATTTGAAAAACTAGCTTGAGTTCTCCGGGGGGTATGAGAAGATTGGGTGAAGATAGGTGAAAGCTGCCAGCCTAGCCAGATAGAATTTTCGAGATAGTTCTGTCATCTCTAAATATTAATGTAAACCACGGGCTTGTTGTCTTAAATGGTAAAAATAGTGTTACATGTGGAACTGGAAGAAAATGTAACAGTAGTGCATTCTACTGACCAAGTAAAGCATGTTGTGACCCTTTGATGTAAACATGGCTCTGGCCTAAATGTTGTAATAATGTAAATAAATGTTCTTTATTGCTCTGGTTTCTGCCCAGAGGTGAAGAATATAAATGTAGTTTCTGTTAGCCTGGGAACCCAGGGAAGTGTGAAGAATGATGTAATGTAACCCAGGGAAGTGTGAAGAATGATGGAATGTGAACCAGGAATGTGATTTTAAAAAACAGAGAGAATCAGAGAGCATTAAGCATTTTTGTCTTGGCCATCCAACTCATGGGCACTGTCTTGCTCTATATGTAAGTTTATCTTAGACTTGTGTTTCTCTTAGAAATAACTAGAAACTAGAAAGATTATACTAAGTGTTTTTCTGTGATGTCAGAACTGCACTACTGAATTATTTTAAGTATTTATCTGTGATCTCTGAACTCTTGACTAGCACTGTGTAGTAAAACGTATTATCTTGTGTTTTGACTATTTGTTATTAAATATTTTTAAACCCTTTCAACTGTGGCTGTTTTTGTAGAGATAATTTAAGCTCTTTAGATTACTTGCATGCCTCTGGTAAAATTGTACAAAGCCACTTCAATAGCTTTATCCCTGGGCTATACTACCAATTGGATAATAATATTGCACAGTAATAACTGGGCACCCTTTTAAGGGCCTTTGAGTAGCTGATAAATATTAGTGGGTGGTGGCAGCTGGTACTACTGTATAGTTTAGGAAAAAGGGGCACAGCTGGAGAACCTGTGCCAGTTTTCTACAGGAGTGTGTGTGGATGTATAAACTCTTCTCAAAGTGTGTGTGTGTGTGTGTGTGTGTGTGTGTGTGTGTGTGTGTGTGTGTGTGTGTGTGTGTGTGTGTGTGTGTGTGTGTGTGTGTGTGTGTGTGAACTACTTGGGCAGGGATGCAAAGCACTGGTTGGACAGAGAGGGTGCTGGAGGTTTTAGCTTGCCCACTAGGCTGAGATCTGGACCCTATAGCTGTGCTAGTGGGGAGTTTTATTGGGGACCTGGAGAGCAAGGGAGCGACCAGCCCTGGACTGACTGTGATCTCTGTGTGCTCTTAAGGGAAATTGCACTTTACTGTGTGTATTTGTTATCCTTTCCTCCTATATGAGATGCCCCTCACTGGTGTTAGTGGTGAGGACTGAGGCTCCTTGATTGCTGGGCTAGGGCACGAGCGTCACAACTCAGTAGTAACTTTTGCACTTGAGGAGAATAAATACAAAATCAATTACAGATTCTGCCTTTTGTCACAGTAAACATGAAATTGTTGACTGATCCTAGCAATATTATCTATTTTCCTTCTCAAAGCTGAAATGTACTATACAATCCCAAGGCTTTTTCTTCAGAAAGTGTAGAAATGCATTCAATTGTAGCTTTTCAGCCTTCTTTGACTTTTCCTTTGTATTCACAAATAATTTAATTTTCGTGGCTTCATGCCAGAAATCCAACAAATAAGGATTGATTACATGACTTAACAAGAAGTCCTGAATAACCATACCAAAATTTGATTCTAAATGAAATGCTTTTAAAGCATTTTTTTTTTGCAGAAGTGGGGGCTGAATCCACTGATATTAGGTCTGTGACGCTTATTCTCCTGCCATTTATATATGCTAACTCCAAGGTTGCTGTCTTTCTGTGCAAGGGGAGTATTCCAAAGTGACAAAATCTGAGTCATTTTATATTCTTTAAATTAATTACACATTTATAAAAACAAATGTCTTAAACTTCAGCCTGGTAGAACATTTCTGGATCAAGCCTGTCTCATTCTCAGGCAAAGTACCATGTACATTCTCAAAGTACCATATACAGAGAATGATTTCTAGGTGTCTGCAGCTGAGTCATTTATCAGGCAAATGGCAGACTGACTTATTTTGATTATTTTTATACCAAGTAACATTTTAGTTATTAGAACAGCACAAAGACAACATATATACTGCTGCACACAGCCAACTTCTTTTGCACATATTTCAGAGTATGAAATAGTTATAAGAGACCAAAACAAATGACATTCTGAACTCTGACACTGTCTAAAAGTACTAGATAATTTACAGTCAATTGACGTTACATTATTTTTTCCTAAATATGTAATTTTGCTAGTGAAAGATTTTTACCTGCAATTTCAAAAAAAATATAAAGGGAGCTACTTGTTTAAAAATGCTGTTATGACAATCTGAATGTTTTATATGTTCAGGATGTTGGACATGTATTACAACAGGCAACTATATATAAATCTAATAATGTTTCTACATAGTTGTTTAATTTATAGCTATTTAAAGGAAATTAATTTTGTTTAGAGTATAGATATTTTTTAGAGAATCTTTTTGACCAGAATATCACTAGTAAATACCAAGCAGTCCACATGCATGTTGGCTTTTCTATCTCAATTGACAACCAGTAATACATATCTATTTATATATATATATATATATATATATATATATATATATATATATATGTGTGTGTGTGTGTGTGTGTGTGTGTGTAAATACAAAAAGTTAAAGTATGAGCTAATAGGTTATACAGCTCAATTTGGCACAGAATCAACAGTTAGACATGCTTAAAATGGCAGTTTTGTCACTCGCTATTCTTAATATTCTGGGAATAATATAAAAAGAACTCTTTTAAAGACAGAGAAAATAGAAAGTTGTAAAACCATTAGCACCTCTGTATAAAGCTGAGATAGTGAGAATTAGCAAAATTATGTCTTGCTTCATGACCTCTTTCTGACCCAGAATTACCTGTTAAGGTTACAGAGTATCCTCCTTATATTGCTCAGTCAAGAGTCCATATGTGGTTGCCTTCTTTCTTCCTATCCATACAGACTTTTATCCTAGTAGCTATTTCCCTCTCACTTATCCTACACATCTTAATTAGTAATTGTTAATGTTTATGTCAGAGAGTCTCAATGGACACCATCTTTTTTCTCTTTGGAGAGGCTTGTGTTGACAGTGACCCTCCTCTTCCTTACTTTATCTGTCCATTAACGCTATAATTGCTGATGCTATGGGGGTAAAAGGGTTTTCCACTTCCTTGTTATCACTTTTTAGAAATCAGCATTAGCAACCAAATTATCTTTTCTACTCTCTGTGGGATAATTCTGTCATCCAATGTTCCTGTGTAAAACAGTCTTTTTTTGCCATGGAAAGATTCTTCCCCCTATTTGGGAGATTATTTGCTCTGAGACATATTTGAACTTCTTAAACAAATCAAAACCCTCAAAAATATGCTCTCATGCACCTGTTTCTCTGCTATTACACCTCCAACAACACAGATTTGAAACAGAGAACATGTTCCCTAATTTACTGCGTGTGTAAAAGAATTTATATTGGAATTTCCACCAAAAGATTCTAAATCAGCTAACTTTATATACTACCTGATGCATCAGGAGGATCTTTTCCTAGTCACTTGATGATATGCTAGAATTTATTATCTTTTCCCAATGTTTCATCTCACTTGCAACTACCTCTTCATGTAAAAAGATCAATCTTGTATTAATCTCTGAAATCAGGACTTTAGGACCAATTGTTCCTTTAGTTACATCTGTTATCTAATTTATAATCATCATCCATTCTTTTGCCTAGATCCTCCCCTGGTTAGTGAGTTTCAGCCTCCTTTCTTTAGACTAAACAGGTTTAAGGCTTTCTCCCATGTAATTATGTCCTCTTGTAATATCAGTTGAGTTCAGTGTTTAAGTTCAGTATTGTATCGCGTCCAGTGCCAACCTATTCACTTTTAATTTTTTCTACCTTTGCTGCCCAACCAGTGGAATGTTTCCATGGTTTTAGAGCCTTTGTTCTAAACATCTTCCCTAATTTTTAGAACCCATAACAAATATGAATGTAGTTGAACCTCCTCATTTCCCCATAAAACTTCCAAGGTGTTCTGCCACCTGTTGCTGGGTATCTTTCCAATGTCATATCCTTCTATCTAGCTTGATATGATGGACCTCACACCTCCATTTCAAGGAAATTGTGAGGGCTAGGTCATACTTAGGCAAATCTGGAGTAGCCAACCCTCCTTCGTCCCTGGGTAATATCACATTAGTCCAGGTTATTCTGGGCAATGTATATCCCTTTCATCCACTTATTTTGTTGGTTTAGCCATTTCCCTTCCTTCGGATACCAGAATGCTACATATGAGAGGACATGCCAGTACAAAACATGTACACACTGGTCATACTCCAGATTTAGGACTTTTCAGCACAAGTTGATTTGCTATTTTTGACAGTAAATTTATTTATTTATTTTATTTTATTTTACATTTGTTAACCGGGAGAGTCCGACTGGATACATGTCCATTTTCAGCAGAGGCCCAGGGAGAAAAGCTCCAGGTACATAACAGACATATGAACATTGTTAATGCAAAAAAGGAAGATAGCTGAGTTCTAAATACAATATAAAGATACATCACATCTTGGGAAAAAAATAACAGCAGTATATAAAAAAAAAACATAGGTCAGTTACAAAGGCGAGGTGCCTTGTTAAAAAGCGGTTAAGGATAGTGAGGTAAGAGAAGGGTAAATGATAGTGGTTAATCAGGTTTGGAACAGGGACATTGCCAGAGAGTATTGAGATGGGGTTTAAGCTTTTTTTTGAATTGTAGGAGTGAAGGTTCTGAGGTGAGCATGGTCGGTAGGGAGTTCTACATTTTACCTACAAAGTTTGAGAATAGAGAATCCCCAGCAGAATTATTGGCTTTGGTAGTTTGAGCTAAGATCTTATTGGAGGAGCGTAAAGATTGCAGGTTAATATAGGGGTGAATGATGTTTTTCAGAGCTGGTGTTTTCTCTGGGTGATACAGTATCTGGTGAGCCGTTTTGAGTTGGTTGAAATGGAGTTGGCTGGAAAACTCTAACCACCCTAGTTGCTTCAAGTTAGTGCAGTGGTGCGTTCTAAAGGTGGAATTTGTGGCAAATCTAGCTATGTGATTTTAACAAGAAGCAAGTTTGTTAAGGGTTGTCTTGTTTAGGTTTGTAAAAAGGAGGGAGGCATAGAAAAGAGTAGATAGTAGGTGTGTGCTGGCAATTGTAATTTTAGCGTGAGGAGTGAGAAAGTGTTTTACTTTATAGAGAGAGCCAAGCTTTTTATTGATGGTTTTGATGGTTAGATTGAAATGGGTGTCAAATGTAAGGGAGTTATCAATGGTAACACCTAATAGCTTTGTGTGAGCTTCTGGTGATATAGTGATTCCATTGGAGGATGTAATAGAGAAGGTGGGGGGGAAGAGTCTTGTTAGTGGGTGAGAAAGTAAGTAGTTTTGTTTTGTTGGGGTTGAGAACTAGTTGACAACTTGAGAACCATTTTTCTATTAGGTTGAAGGTGTTTTGGGTTGAAGCAGTGAAGTCTGCCAGGTTGGAGGCAATGCTGATGATAGTCGAATCATCTGCATATTGAATGCATGTGGCATGGGGGGTGATTGTGGGCAGGTCATTAACAAAGATGGTGAAGAGAAGAGGGCCAAGAATAGATCCTTGGGGAACTCCAAGTGTAACAGGTAGGCATGTGGATAATTTGTCCTGCCATAGAACAGCCTGTTGCCTATTGGATAGGTAGGATTGGAACCATTTCAGCGTGGAATTGCTGAGTGATAGTTTTTTTAATGTATGGAGGAGTTGAATGTGGTTCACCATATCAAAGGCCTTGGAAAGGTCTAAGAAAAGAGCAGATGATAGTTTATTATTGTTTCTGAAGTTATTGATGGTATTAGAAAAGGATAGTAGGGCTGATGTGGTACTGTGATTTGGCCTGAAGCCATGTTGGGAGTTGGCTAGAATTTTATTTTTGGTGAGGTGTTCCATCAGTTGTTTGTGGACACACTTTTCCATAATTTTGGCCAGGGGTGAGAGTATAGCTATAGGTCTGTAGCTGGTTAGCTCTAGTGAGCTACCACCTTTATGGAGAGGAATAATGTGGGACATTTTCCATATGGAGGGGATGAAGGCTTCTGACAAGGTACGGTTTATGATTATGGAGACGGGATAGGAAATGGCCTCAGCTGCTTTTTGCAGAAACTCAGCTGGGAGAAGGTCAGCTACTAGCTTAGTGGGTTTTAGTTTTTTAAGAAGAGATGTTATAGAGGATATGGGTACTGGATCGAAGGTAAATAGATGATCTGATGTAGTTGTAGTATTCTGCTGGCATGGGTAGTGGAGTGGGCTGGTTGTTTGTTTGAATTGTGTGGCCAGGGATTGTATAGTTTCTGTGAAGAAACTATTGAATGTGTTAGCAATGTTTACAGGGCACTGTTGTTTGCAAGTTGTTGGAGTGGGGGTGGTTGCCTGGCCTGGGTGCAGGAGCTTGTTTAAGCCTGCCCAGAATTTTTGTGGATTATTAAGGTGTTTGTGTTGGAGGAAGAAGTTTTTTATCATTTAAGATCATTCTTTTAGTTTCATTTCTAAGTTGCCAGAAGGTTTGGTGGGAGTGAGGGTCTTTAGAGGTACGCCATGTGACCCACATCTTGTTTCTAGATAGGATTTTGGATTTTGTTTCCTTAGAGAGCCATGGTGCGGTTTTGGTTTTAGTTCTAATGGACCGTATTGGAGCATGGGAATCTAGAATCTTGAGGAAGGTGGTGTTGAAGTAGATAACTGCCTCTTCAAGAGGAAGAGATTTGAGTATTGTCCAGTTGTGGGCTTTAAGTTCAGTTTGAAAAGTGGAGGCGTTGACTTTATTATTGTTCCTGATTTTTTTTATGGTTGTAAGAAGGGGGGTGATTTTCTTGAATTTGATAACATAGGTGAGTAAGTGATCACTCATGTCATCTGGGTGAGTACCTGCTGAGTACTGGTCAGGATCTTTATTAGTAAGGATCCAGTCCAGGATGCTGTCTTTGTTTTGGGGTTTACCTAGTCTGGTAGGAGTGGATATGAGCTGAGAAAAGCCATGTAGATTTATGCTACTAGATGGGGAGCTAGATGAGAAGGAATTCCAATCGATGTTGAAGTCACCTAACACTATGGATTCCTGGGGTGAGTTTGAGTTAACCAGTGGAGAAAGTCCTCTAAGGTTTTGTTATTATTGTTGCCTGGGGGGATGTAAATACATGCTATATTTATGCTTTTATGTTTGTTTGGTTGAAGTTTTACAAATAGAATTTCGGCATTGTTTGTTAGGAGGGGTTGTGGAGAGGCAAGGGAGATTTGTAATGTATTTTTGTAGAGTATGGCTACACCGCCACCTTTACGAGTTATTCGGTCTGCCCTTAGTATATCATACCCTGGTGGGATTATCTGTGTGTCTTTCATACTTGGTTTAAGCCAGGTTTCTGTGAGACATAGTAGGTCTGGGGAACAAGTAGCTAAAAGGGCATGTAGGTTGTGAATCTTATTGTTTACACTTCTGATGTTTAGATGACAGGTCAGAAGAGAGTTAAAGGGTCTAGAGTTTAGATTGAGAAGTGGAGTGGAGGATAGGGTGGAATTAGAATTGAGTGGAGGGAAGGGCCAGGGTTGGGGTGGATATCACCATCTGTGGCTAGTCTGTGATTCAGAGTGGTAATGAATTTGAGGGCTTTGAGTAGAAGTGTGTAGTAATGTTTATCATTTGGCCTAATATTGGTAGGTTTGATAATTACATAGCGTTCGAGTTCTAACAAGGAGGGTGAGTAGGGAGTTGAGTCATGGCCTCTGTTTTTAATTATGGGGGAGGGGTTGGTTTGGTAGCCTGGGTGGTGGAAGCCTATGTAAGACCAGGTTTCATATAGGGTAGCTAGGAAAGGGACAAGTAGGAGGGGAAAAAGAGTTAGTATGATAAGCTTCCTGGGTGGTGTCATATTCCGTTTGATCTTAGAGGGCGGTAGTGAGGTACAGGAAGTTAGTGGACAGTAGGGGGAGTGGTTTGAGGTTATAAAAGTATGAGTACTGGGGGCGGATGGGAATAGGGGGCAGGGCGGGGAGCGGAGCGAGCCCAGCAGTGCTACAGAGCGGGTTTACTAAGCCACTAGAGCCCAGGTTTCAAGATGCAACTCCTGAATAATTAACTTGCAGGTGAGTAATCTCATCTAAACAAACATCAGGTTCAATTCCTATGCTTTGGGAGCTTGTTTTTAAAATTTTATAGCTGTTTGCCTTAGTTTTAGAGTGTGTTCTGTAGTTTAAGTGGAGTATATGCAAACAAGCTTGGATTTTTTTTTTGGGTAAGCCTAGGGAGATTTGTGCTAGTGCTGAGGACCCTTAAATAATACTTTACTTTAAAGTCTATACTAAAATGACCAGATAATGACCTGTTTTGTTTTTACAGGTTGTGGGCAATAGTAAATTAGTATCGAAAGGCGAAGTTCTTTTCAGCCTCACACTGTGCAGGGAAGACCTGGGAGGGATAGAGAGAGCTTGATTTCAGAGGCAGTCAGAAGCAGCTGTGTAGCTTAAACAACATTAGACTACCCGAGGAAACCCTAAACTATGTTAGTAAAATCTTTACATATCTTTACATATAGCATAAATCATTATAACACATTAGCATTTTACTGCAACAGTGCCTTATGACTGAGAGTCAAAGAATGTTGAATGTTGAATATCCTGCTTCTCAAAAAATATACAGAAGGCTCTCAATTTTCACTCTAATGAACAGCCCTGCAAAGAGCTTGTCATACTAAAGTCTGGTTACCAAACACATTTAGCTTTAGAGACACAACTTAGCTTTAAAGAAACAAGTAGCTACAATATTTATGCCATTCAATAGTGCATTATGTAACTATGTAGCAAAAAAGAGTTACATCAGTTACTAATAAATCAAACAATTCAACTTAAATACATTTAACAGTCTATTAGGAACAATGAATAACAGCTTAATGCATACCTCAGGAGGTAGAGGCCGGTAACAAGGTCCTACAGCACTAGGGATTTGAAATTAAAGACACCAGACAAGGGTTATTTCAAACCTTTGTAACAGGGATAGAATGGGGGTGGGGGTTTACACTAAGCCACTAGAGCCCAGGTTTCAAGATGCAACTCCTGAATAATTAACTTGCAGGTGAGTAATCTCGTCTAAACAAACATCAGGTTAAATTCCTATGCTTTGGGAGCTTGTTTTTAAAATTTTATAGCTGTTTGCCTGTAAAGTTTCATATAAGAATTTTGTGGACTTATCAAATGTTCTTTCCAGCCATATACCTAGATAACTTATTTAATTAGCCCCCCACAAATGGTAGATATCCCCCATGTTAATATCTAACTCTTGTGTTTTATTTATATTAATCTTGTAACCAGATAAGTGAATACATTCACCCAATGTATTCCACAGTTTAGGCAAATCCTCTTTTGGATGTGCTGCAGTTATTAGTATGTCATTGGCAAACACTGCTAGCTTTAGCTACATTGATCCTGACAGGCAGACTCTTATTTTTGAATTTCTGAGTTTATCTGTGAGAGGCTGAAGGTAAAGTGCAAATGGAAGGAGTGGGAGAGGGCATCCTTGATGGATACCCTTGTTTAACCAGAAGGGTTTTGATAAAAATGTTCTGATTTTATTATGTGCAGGTAATTTTCATATAAAGTCCTCTTCAGAGGTCAATTAATTTCAAGAGGAAGGTCATAGTATCCAGTACTGTGTACGAAATCTCCAAATCCACCCTGTCAAATGCTTTCTGTGCATCCAAAGACAGAAGAGCAACTGGTCTGTTGAGAGCATTTGCTTCTTGAATTATCATTACGGTGTGTATTAGGTTATCTGCAACCCTTCTCCCTTCAATAAATCCCATTTGGTTTCTATTATTCAGCTTGTATAAAGTATTATTTACTGTCATGGCTTGATGCTGGATGTTGCAGGTTCTTCCCCTTTTTGTATACTGGGGAAACTATGGAAACCTTCCAAGTGTCTGGGATAATACGCTACTGCAGTACCGAGTTAAATGACCTCAACCACAGCTGAATTCATTGTTCCTCCAGTAGCTTTCATGCCTCTATCCTTGTATTTTGAAACAGGTTATCCCTTTGGATTTTAGCATGTGTTTTTTAGTTTAGTTCCTCCTGTTTGATTTGCCAGTGGTTGCTTTATATCTGTCCCATACCTCAGTTGTTATCTCTCCCATTTATTTGAGGGCTTCAAGCATTATATTTTTAATTGTGGCTCAATATTGCATTTGTTGGAGTTTATATGAAGTGAAGCTCCATTGTTTATTATGTTTTTCTTCATTAGGATCCATTAATTTTACTTGTTTCACTGTAAGTGTATATTTTTACAGTATGCATTCCCTATCCATTCTGGACCAACATACCATCCATTCATGCGTCTATCTGGATGTTGACAGATCCCGGGAAATTCCCATAGGCTAACTTGTTCTATGCCTCACTAACATCCTTTATTAATTCCCTTCTGTATGTGTCTCCTAGCTTTCTGATTTCCAGGTGAGCTGAATATTATCTAATCTGGTGAGATAGCTCACCATGTTGCCTTTTTAATTCATATAACACTGACTAATAATCTACATGTACCTTTTGTAACTGGGTCCTTCAAGTTACCATCTCACCCAAGGTTGCATTCTTCATTCTGTAAATAATTCCTTCATGGTTCTGTCGTCTCAGGGCTAGAGGCAGTATGCTCCTTGGGAAACTGGTAAAATACATCTCTGTATGAACTGACTTTGTAAAATAATTGCATTATCCTCCCAGGCTTGACGCTGTTGTTTCATTTGTGGCAGCTCGCTTTTCTCTTCCTTACTCATTCTCATATCCAGCATTTGCAAGTTCCTTGTATTTTGAAGCAGGTTATCCCTTTGGATTTTAGCATGTATTTTTTAGTTTAGTTCCTCCTGTTTGATTTGCCAATGGTTGCTTTATATCTGTCCCATACCTCAGTTGTTATCTCTCCCATTTCTTTGAGGTCTTCAAGCATTATATTTTTAATTGTGGCTCAGTATTGCATCTGTTGGAGTTTATATGAAGTGAAGTGCCATTGTTTATTATGTTTTTCTTCATTAGGATCCATTAACTTTACTTGTTTCACTGTAAGTGTATATTTTCACAGTATGCATTCCCTATTCATTCTGGACCAACATACCATCCATTCATTCTGTCCTCTTGGTTCATTGTCATCCACTGTTTATCACCTTTAACATCCACCTTTTCATGTATCTGGTTCCATTCTTCTACTATCACCAGCATTCCCTGTTAAAAGCTAAATATGCCTGCAATACTCCCTCTAATCTCCTTAAATTTAGCCCTGACTGGGATATATAGTGCTGTCATTATCAGAAGCTAACCATTGAGGACCTCTTTAATTGTTATGTATCTACCTTTCTCATCTTATAATTTTCCACGCACTTCAAAGGGTAGGCCTTTTTGCATAGGTAAAATAGCATCTCTCCTCCTTTCCCTCTTACATTCAAATGTTGCTAATATTCTGTACCCTCCCTTGTTTAGTTTCTAATGCTCCTCATGTGATAGGTGAGTTTCCATCATTGCCACAATAGACTCCCATTTCCTTGTGAGGTATCCCCATTAGCCTTTTTTATTTTCACTGGGTCAGCCCGTTAATGTTCCAGATTAATAAGGATATCTCCACCACTGATATAGTTTGTTGTACTCACTATACGGCAATTGTGTTGAGGAACAGATCAGTGTTTTACCTCTCTCTTTCTTGTCTCACTGCATACTTTAGTATTTCCTCTTCTCCTCCCATTTAGATTAGTATATAAATTCAATAAGCACTCTGAATATTTTTTTATAATAATTGTAAAGATATGCAGCTTGAAGTAATAACTGTAAACAAACATCAGTATGTTAATACACCAAGCAAAAGAAATTACATACAATATGAGGTCATGCACTTTCAAGGCATGGGTGTTCACTTCCCAGTATTGGCCCTGCTGATCTTGACAAGATTGCAGTCAGCTGACAGGAATGGCCAGCTGAAACATTGCTGCTGACATTCTTTTGAGTGTCCCCCTCCATACCACTGCATGTAGTGGTTTTTAATGTGGTGTCCTTAACTCATTACAACTAAGTGATGCCTGCAGGCATTTCTGCAGTTATATCCTACTGATGTCTCTAGGCACCAAATATTATTTGTTCATATTTGCTTTAATATTTTTTAAACCATGCTACATACAAGGTATTTGAAGATTTTAAAGCATATACAATGTCAAATACATGCACATTGATATTTGATCACTGCCTACTGCAGATAAGGAGTTATTGAATATTATCTGTATACTATTTATTTGTATTGTAATAAGTTTCATATTTCTGTAAATATTTCAACAATCAAGTGACACAGTCAGAACTGCTTAGCCTCATATGAAAGCAGAAAGCTCTCTGAATAAACTACTGTTACAGTATGTGTGTGTTCCTTAAATGGTTACCAAGATATCATAAGCTGTTAGTGCCACATTACATAATTCATATTTACTGTGGTACATTTGTTTGAACTGTAAGGTGATAACTTCATTTTTTTAAAAGGTTTAGGCCATGCCCACTGGAAGTTTGAGTACAGACTCACAAGAGCTCCATTGGATGGGTTTAATTAAGATAAGGTGCATTGGCTTTAATGCTGGCTGCAGATAGTGGTAACATCCAATAGCAAGCTTCATCACACTGAATATGAATTTATAAAATTACCCCCCAAAATCTACCTTTCATTCAGACGGTGATGACACCACTCAGCAAATGTTCATGTAAAAAGGAAACTCTTCTTATTTTATGTTTCAGTCCTGTTCCCTGTGGGGGTACCTCTGATCTTTACTTATTTGTAATGAAATTTCTACCCTCTCCTTCAAGACTTGGCACTTTCAGAAAAGAGGAAAGAAACAACGCCACTAACATCTGTGTTTAGTTAAAGACTGTTGTTAATAGATAGAGGACTGTCCTCCCACTTGTTCTCTGGTCATCAATAAAGAGCCCTGGAAAATGGCATTCGCTTCCTCCAACCATTTATTTGCCTGTCTAGGATCATCAGTTGTTTCTATCCCTCTACGGAAAAAGAATTTGCAGGTGGCTGGGTAGATCATATTAGACCAGATAGAAGGCAACCTGCTTCCCCCATGTAGCTGCCAAATAATCTTGGTCAGTGTAAATCCTTCTAGAACCACCCTGCCACTTTGCTCCTGGCTTCCACTGAATAGATAGCACAGATTCCCTCAGTGTATATGTTTCAAACCTAACAATTATTTGGCAGGAAGTCTGAAGGTTGTTGGGACATCAAGGTGTCTTGTAAGCACTTTGATTCTGCATGTCTTCCTCTGGCAGCGAAGCCCCTTCACATAACGGTTTCTTGATCCGTTGTATATAGTTCCTTTCCTGTGCTTCCTCGGGCACCCTATTAAGATGAATATTCTTTCTCTTTGCCCTGTCTTGCTGGTCCCATAGTAATAGTTCCTCAGTTATTTCCATCCTGCCTTCCAATACTTCTGTGTATATCAGAAGCTGATCTGTTTCTTCGATAGAGCAATTTATTGCATTGATGTGGTTGCTTAACTTCGGCTCATTTTGCTGAATATTAATAGGTTCATAAGTTCATATGTGTGTACTAGGCTAATGGCCCTGGAGCCTTTACACGCCTTGTCCAAAAACATTGCCCAGGCACTGTGCCACCCGATGTTAGTTCAGAGTGCTCCTATCCAATAGGGCAACTGGAATGATCCCTGGAGAGAAGTTTCTTTTACCCATCCACTTGTCAAGATTTCTCTTGAAGAGGGCCAATGAGGTGCTCTGCTTGACATAAATGGGAAGCTTATTTCAGAGTATGGGCAATCTTTGGGAGATGAACTTGTCACTCCAGCATGTTCTGTTAATTGCGGTAATGAGGTTGTGATCTCTGGAGCGTGTGGTGCAGGGGTATTGGGATTTCTTTAGGTGTAGCATCTCAAGTAGGGCTGGGTCAGACATGGCTTTGTAGTCAAGCAGAGATCACCTCTAAGTAGATGATAAGAGACTGAGAATAGCTGAAGTTTCTTGAGTCTGTCCATGTAGGGCATGTGTTTAAGGTCTGGACAGGTACATGCCAAACAGGGCATTATATTTGATGATTGGCCTAATGAGGGATGAGTAGAGAGGGACGATGACCTCTTTCTTCCTGGATGCAAAACCTTTGGTTATAAGATGTGCCATGTAGAAGGACTTTCTGACCACAGTGGCAATGTGGTGGTCGAAGGTGAGGTTGCTGTCAACCTGGGTGCCCAGATCTCTTTATGTCCCCTTCAGTGTTCAGCAGGCTCCCATCAACATGGTCATTTGTGGAAACTGAGTTTTTTTCACAGGGGATGATAATGCATTTTTTGGCATTAAGCTTCATACCATGGTTCCGACACCAATCATTGGTCTCAGAGAGGCCCTTTTGTAGGATGTCTGCATCACTTGGTGAGTTGCTAATGATTCCTTTCTTGCAGCCATCAGCAAACTTGGTCAGCCAAAGTCCTTCTGTGTTGGCCTGGGCTTCTCAGAAGTAGATGCCAAACAGGAGAGGGCCCAGGACTGAGCTCTGTGGGACTCCACTCATGACTGGTTGACAGTCTGACTTGGAATCTGCAACTTTCACGCTGTGGGTCCTGTCTGTGTGCCAGTTTGCAACCCACCTAGTGATGTAAGGATTGATACCTAGTTTGATGAGTTTATCAATGATACCCGAGTGGGGAATGGTATCAAAGGCCGGGTCTATATTAAATCACTGAACACTTAAAAAATCGAACGCTGATTTATCGACCCCATGTAAATGAATGTTTACAATCCTGAACACTTAGAACAGCAATTTTTTTTACCTTGGAAAAAAAATCAATGTTCCACAAAAGAAAAAAAAAACAAAAAAAACTTGAAAACATTACATAAAGTGGGGGGCTTCACCCCCACAGCATGTGGGGGGCTTCACCCCCACAGCATCCGATGTGGAGGGCTGTGCCCCCCATACACCCCTACTTATATATACCAACTCCAAGATCACAATACAGTGATGAAAATGGCAAAGTAACGGAGGCGGCCAAGCGATTTCTTTCCCAGGGAAAGCGCTTATATGCTGTTTCGGTATTTTGCCGTTTCGTGCTTTCAAGTTCGATCAAGATGCATTTGAAAGAACGCATCTTTGATCATATAATAGGAACCCTCAAAGGCCTTGGCCAGGTCGAGGTAGGCTGTATGCACTCCCTTACCCTCATCCACAGCCTTGGTGACTGCCTTGAAGAAGTCAACCAGGTTCAGCAGGCATGATCTCCTCTTGACAAAGACAAACTGTGTGGGGTCAAGAGTTTGGAGATTGCCTATATCTTTGTTAACCAAGTCCATGATAATGCACTCAATAGCTTTGCATACCAGACTCATCAGGCTAATGGGGCGATAGTTCCCAGGATCTGTAGTTGCTCTCCATTTATGGAGCGGGATGACTCTAGCAGTGCGCTATTCGTTAGGGACATAGCCTGAGGTATGGCTGTGATTGAACAGGGCACACAGATTGGTGCCCGTTTGTTTTGCAGCTCATGTAGGACACAGTCAGGGATATTATCAGGTCCCATGGATGCTGTATTCTTGGCTTTGGACAATGCAGCTTTTACCTGTGCTACAGAAATGGTGTGAGTTTCCTCCTTATATTTTGGCAGTGTGGCATTCATGATCCTTATCTGTCCCATAACATCTGCTAGGATGACTGTGGTATTTCTACCATCCATGATTTCAGGCCATACTGCCATGTTCATTTAACTCACTGCATCTGGCAGGATCAGGTTAATTTTTTTCCCCAACTCTTTCTTCTTCTTGGGGCTCACAGGGTATCTGGTTGAAGAGTTACTGAATTATTGCCCAACTATGTTCATTGAGGATTCATTATTTCATTTTTGGCCACTATACATAGCTTTCAACTAAGATCTCTGTCGGAGGAGGTCAGGAGACCTGCTGAGTTATACAGAGTCAAATCAGACTTCCCACAGTGCAGACAATTTTAATGCTTTGTCAGTATGCTATAATAAATGAAAAAATATCATGTGACCAAATGTGTGTAAAGAGGGTGATATAGCATTTTTATGAAAAAAATGCAGTCATAGTGTTCTGTAAGTTAAGTGTATGATTTAAGAACTTCAAGAGTATAATGATATCACAGATACCTGGGTGATACATTTACCACCATTGACTCCCAAATATGGATTCTTTAGGAGGATCTGTCATTTAATGTCCTAGAAGTCTATTACTTTTCAGTAAAATTACAGTAGTTTGGCAGCTTTGTTAATGACATGCACATTTTTGCTAGTTTGGCAAACCAAGGAGATACCTGCATCTGTAATACTGGGAAAATTATTTATACAACTACTTAATTTGCAGCTTTCAAACAGTTCTTGCTTAAAGGTGTCCTGAATGACTTGAAGCTGTTTTGAAAAGTGTAGAATATCCTAATAGTTTTTTCCTGATGTGAGTGATAGTGTCATTGTGGTGAGTCACCTTAATTAAACAATGTTTTAAACAGAATGCAGTATAATTATTGTTATTACATGTTTCATTCAGGCATGAAAGGTATACTTCATCAGATTGATGATCATTGATTTAGACATACATGACAATAACCTTTAAAATAAGGTTAATATAAAGCACATGTCCTTCAACTCCCTGCTCATTATTATTCAGACCATATGGAAAAATGTGATTTTAGCCTGAGAATGGGAAATCAGTACACGTCTTGATGGTGTGAACTGTTTTAACAGTTTCTGAGTGCGTCCTTTAGTCATGGCTTAATTAAAACACTGGCAAGGTAGTAGTATAAAGTGATTATTAAAGATGGAATGTACCATGAAGAAAAAAATATAGCTACTAGAATCAGTCGGGTAAAATACTGGGCCAATATTTATGAAAAATAGAAGGCATTTTACATGAATGTTTAAAAGGAAAAGTATATTGTATTTATTTGTTCATTCATTCCTTCATCCATTTCAGTTTGTTGACTGCAAAAGTTTAGCTAACTGTCTTTTTAGTAGATGCCCAAGGTAGAATTTTTTTTCAATATGTAGTTAGCAAATGACCTACAAATGATATTGCTAACACATCATAGGTATTGTCAACCCGCTATAAGAATTAGTTTTCATTTGACAGACAATGTGGAGAAAACTCACAATATCAGGATATAGATGGTATTGCAGTCTTTGTTTACAGTGAAAAGAGGTATGCTCCTGTTGTACAGTAATACATTTTAGAACATGGCAAAAAAAGCATTTTGATTTACAATGGAAAATAGAATTGTTTCATTTGAAAAACTAGAAGGATACCTATTAAGCTTTGCTTCACTGTCTCTTTGACCATAATCATAAAATCCCCAGTAAGGAGTAAGGTCGATGTTGAAGGAGAGGTGGACAGGATGAAAAAGGACTGGTTGAGACAGAAGAAATGTTCAGAAATATTTCAAACTGGACTTGATGTATTGAAAAAATGCATCTGAAAGTAAAACTATGATAACCTTACTCAGTCTTAAACAGTGTAATACTTCCAAAAATAGAAAGGGACTTGTGGTGATACCTTATAGTCAAAAGGTAAGCAGGACATGTGACATAAGACTGAAACCAAGACAGCTAAAATGCAAAACATCAAAATAACAAGGCCAAAGGATAACAATCTCAATCAGTGGTGAGCTTGATTTTTTTAGTTGTGGTACACTCCAAATGCAACTTGACTTCAGGATCATATGGCCTTAATGACAAAGCCTGGTATGTTTCATTGCAAAACAAAGTATTTCTATTAAACTGAAGTTTATAACTTCTTATTGTGAGTGCAGTAGTTTTGTAAGTGTAGTGGTTAAAGCCTCATATATTATGAGATACAGAACTACTTAATTTATTATTTACTTATTTTACATTTGTTAACCGGGAAAGTCTGACTGGTCCTTTTTCAGCAGAGGCCCGGGGAGAAAAGCTCCTAATACAAACATATAACTTACTTATTCTACACTTTTGCTTACATAAAGCAATTAGTTCCCATAAAACAATATGAGATACAAAGAAAGAGTGTACAGCACTTGTGGAAGTATATAACAGTATAAAAAACCTCAAGCAGAATTAAATTCCAACATTATTGAAGTTTGCAAATGTTATATATAAAGAGTTAATATATATTTAGACTGCTCAGCAAGTTCCCAGGAACTCAAGAAGTGAATGTGTTACAAGTGAGGGTTTGTGGTTGGTGACATGTAGTGCAATAATGGTGAGAAGCAAAGAAAACAGGGGTGGTTAGTGGGTGGAAGAAAAGACCCAAGAAGTGGGATGTGGCTAAGAGTAGAAAGTAGTAGAGAAATAGTCAGGGTTTTAACCAGAAGCAGTGGAAGGATGCATACGGAGGTATTAAGGCTAAGAATGAAGGATGAGATGACATAAGGGGGTGATAGGTAGGGGAATCTTGAATAGAGGAGGGATGAGTTTCATTGGTGGAATTAGCAAAGTGTTTGAAGAGAGGGAGATGGTAATAGAGCTAAGGAAGTTTATGAATTTAATTAGTGTTGTCACTACTGCTTCAAAAGAAAATATTTATATTTATGTGACAGTTACTTTATTATTTAGAGCTATATTTCAAATAGTAATTTCATTTGTGGATTGTTGCATTCAAGTTTTTAGATATCTTGATTTATTGTTTCAGCCATTTTATGTTTTGTACATTTGGGATTAAACCTTCTGTCTTGGATCTAATGCAGAAGTAATATGCAGACAGCTTAATGGAACTTCAGTCAAATGTATAAATAATGCAGTTATGCAATTGACCCCCCTTCACACACACACACACACACACAGAAATTAGCTTCCTATTAGGACTCCGGTTATCAAGAACAGAATTCATTATGTACCTGCAGATCATGATGTGGAAGAAATGTCTCTCAATGTGTAATTCAAATGTATACATGTGCCAATATCAGCATGTTCAGCATAGTTATGACTAGGATTATAAACTATTTTACAGGCTGGGTTAGAATATTTCAGTAGCACTGCCACACCCCTTTTCTACTTGCACACACAAGGTAGAGTATTACCTCTTTCTTAAGATAGATATGTATGGATAGATAGATAGATAGATAGATAGATAGATAGATAGATAGATAGATCGATTGATAGGTTATGTTCTGTGTTTGAAAGGTATGTTTCTCAAAACTAAACTAGTTGTGATTTAGCTTTGTTCTCTTAAGTGACTTAGGAGTCATAAATTATCTGAAAATGATAAAAGACATTTCAAGATGTTTAATGAATACATCTCAAAGCTGAAATAATTTCAAGTATTCACTGCAGTGGTGGTGCTGCAGTAGCATTGTCGCCTCACAGTATGACGTTGTCCTGTTCGATTCTCAGCTAGAGCATCTTCTGTGTGGAGACATGCATGATTGGGCGTACCTTCATTGAAGGTTGTGCATCAGAGCTGGCAACTCGGCATGTAAAAATCTACTGTCAATCATTAGCGGACCGGAGTTCCGCTGTGGCGACCCCTAACCAGGAAAAGCCGAAAGACACAACAACAACAACAACTGAAGATAGTGCTGGTAAATGGAAGGAAGGCCAACTTAACTTGATATGGTGGCAATAACTTTAGTGAACACTTTCATTTGATACAAGTTTCTTACTGATGTCTTTTGAGGCATTTGAGTTTGTTCCCTAAACACATTTTGACATTGCATTAGTAAACTAACATGATTGTTTCAACCAATTAATAATGACAAAAGTGACTCATGAATTGTAGTGGAGATGCAGGATTTTACAACTTTAGATTTTACGTTTGTTCTTCAGTCCTGTTAAGCCACCTATTTAAGTAGGAAAATCTCATTCAAAGGAATGACAGAACTGTTTGTGGTATTCGAGTGTGCAGTATCTGAGTAGCCATAATTCGATTTGTGCATTTTGTTTAGTTAATGTAACATCTGTGGATAAATTGAAATCATATTAAAGATAATTACGACCAAAGACATAATATCTGTTATGCCTAAGTTTAATTTTTTTATTTATTTTACATTTGTTTACCTGGAAAGTCCGACTGGGTATGGCTCCCAATTTCAACGAAGGCCCAAGGAGAAAAGATCCACAAAAATTAGTACAGCAAATATAGTAAATACAGTACACATGTTAATAAAGTACAGTACAGAGTCAAAAAGTTAATAAGGTATAGTTTCAAGTCCAAGAAAGGAGGAAAAAGTAAATATACTATAAGGAGCACAGTGTGTTACAATAAACAATACAGTTGAAAGGACATTTTGTTTAGTAATTTGGTTTCATTCATCAGTGGCTAGTACAGTAAAAATGCATTGATTAAGAGTATAGAAAGGAGTTGTTGCAAGTTTTCATAGAAGATTAAGGTATGATATGATGTAATTAAATGACGCTACCCAGGGTCAGGACAATTACATAAACAAGAACTATGTAAATGACACCGGAGGAGTTTTTTGAAATTATTTTTGTTTTCCGTGGTCCTAATATCTACAGGGATGGTATTCCAAGCTTTTGCAAGAGAAATGGAAAACAAGGAGTCCCCAGAGCTATTGTTGCTTTTGCCTTTGTCAGACAGTGCTTTATTGGTGGATCTTAATAGGTGTTTGTTAGATTAGATATTAAGTAGACCTTGAAGAGCAGGAACTCTATCAGGATAACATAGAATTTGGTGGGCTATTGTAAGTTGGTTATATGTGAGCAGGTTAGGTAATTCTAGCCAGGATAGTTGCTTGATTGCAATGCAGTGATGTGTCCTGAAGGGTGAGTCAGTAGCAAACCTAGCATTTTATTATAGCAGTTTTTTAGTTTGTTAAAGTTTGCTTTGTTTAGGTTGATGAGCATGGGGGAGGCATAGAGGAGTGTGAATAGTAGGTGGGTTCTTATGACGGTGGCTTTACTGTCATTGGTGAGGTACTTTTTGCATCTATATAGTGTTCCAACTTTTGTATGGACTTTCTTTTTTCTGTGCAATGTGCATATTGAATTTCACGTTGTGATCTATGATAACCCCTAGAAGTTTGGTGTGTTGGACAGGTGTGATAGGGGTGTTATTAGCTGAGAATATTGTGAATGGTGGTATGGGGGTCTAAGGCTCTAGTGGGATAGAATATCATTAGCTGCATTTTATTGGGGTTAAGTATTAGTTGAGAGTTGGCTAACCAGGTTTCAACAGTGGTAAAGGACTCATGTCAATTCCTGGAGTTGAGGGAGTGATGGGGTGGAGCAGATTAGACCGAACCCATCAGCGTACTGGACTAGAGCAGTGTGCCAGGTACCTTTGTGGAGTTGGTTGGTGAATATGTTGAAAAGAAGAGGTCCAAGAATGGATCCTTGGGGGACTCCTAGGGTGACAGGTAGGAGGGGAGATAAGGTGTTTTGCCATTTTACTGCTTGTTGATGGTTGGTTAGATAGTCTTGAACCCATGTTAGTGTGGAGTGGCTAAGAATAAGATCAGAAAGAGCAGAAAGGAATTTGGGATGGGAGACAGTATTGAAGGCCTTGGAGAGATCTACAAATACAGTGGATACTAGGTTATCATTGTTTCAATGTTGGTTTACTGGGTTGATAAAGCTAATAAGGGCTGTGGTAGTAATATGATTGGGGCAAAATCCATGCTGGGTGCTGGTTAACACTTTACTAGTGAGTGGATTATTTGGGAATGTATACATTTCTTGAGGATTTTAGGTTAAGGGGATAGAATGACAATTGGATAGTAATTAGATAGTTCCACAGAGTTACCTCCTCTGTGGAGTGGTATTATATGCAAAATTTTCCACAGAGAAGGAACACGTTCTGATAAAGAGTGGTTAATGAGCATGGAGACTGGGGTAAGAGATGGCTTTGGCTGGTATTTTTAGGTATTCTGCAGGTAATTTGTCAGTGGCCAGGGCTATGTGTTTAAGCCTATTTAGGTATTCATAAATTGTACTAGTTGGGACAGGCTGTAAGGAGAAGAGGTTTTGGTCTGGTGGTACAGAAGATAGGTTTGGATGTGAAGTGGGAGAACTATTATTGATGAGGGATAGAGTGGATTTGGTGAAATGTTTATTGAATTGGGTGGCAATATTATTGGTGGTGGTTCAATATTAGGAGTGGAGTACTGGTCTTTCCTGATTGTAGGATTTTATTAATGGCAGCCCAGAGTTTTTGTGGATTATTTTTGTGTTTGGTTTGAATACCTGTATAGTGTTCCTTTTGTCTGTCCTAATTTTTTTTTTTGGCTTTGTTCCTTAGTTCCTGATATGCCTGTCTATTAGTTTGAGTTTTATTTTGACACCACGAGTCCCATCCTTTATTTCTTTGTTTTAATACTAGACTGGTATCTCTGGTCAGCCAGGGGGCATAGTTGGATTTAGTTCTGACAGTTCTGATAGGGACAAGTTGATTTAGAATGTTTAGGAAGGTGTTATTGAAGTATTCTGTGATGCTGCCAGCCCAGCTAGCTGGAATTTTGTAAATAATTCCATGTCATTTGTGAATATTGCTATGATTTATAAAGAACTGTATGTTATGTACTAAGCTTCAAGAATGTAACCACAGTGTATCCTACTGAAGAGAAAGAGAAATGTATATAAACTATATACCCGTGCAAATGTATGTTTTAACA
Organism: Protopterus annectens; assembly: GCF_019279795.1. NCBI lineage: Eukaryota > Metazoa > Chordata > Ceratodontiformes > Protopteridae > Protopterus > Protopterus annectens. The sequence goes on from NC_056744.1 coordinate 282,390,947, forward strand.
ATAGAAGCTGGAACATACAGAGTTAACTTGCAAGACTTCAAGAAAATAAGTTGCAATAAAAATGTTTTATGATTGTGTTATCTCTCAGTTTCAATGCAGCAAGCAGACACAATGTCTAGAGCTAGAATTTTTTCTATTGTCTTGAAAGTAATTTTAATTACTAGATTTAAAATGTAAAGTATTGTATTGCTTCCTAGCAAATGCACATCTGAGAGATATGTACTTCTCACACAGAAATGAGAAAATTCTATTAGTATCTGTTAGCCTGGGAACTGAAGGCAGGTGACAAAGTGTGATGTCATCCAAGTTGATCCGGCAGCAATGTTTGATAGTAATTAAAGTACTCCCTCAGAGAAAGACTGTGCATTTTGTATCTAGTCTTGGACCTAGAAGCATCCATTCAGCACTTCTGCCTGTGTGTTTCTCTGTAAGTAAGATTTAGGCATAGTATTTCTTTAGAGATAGATAGAAATATAGTAAAGATTAGTTTAGAAGTTTTCTGTATTCATTTGAGACTGTGCTGCAATGTTGTTTTAAAATATTTCCTGTAATTCTGAACTTTGAAGTAACTGTGTTGATTGAGTATTATCTTGTTCATTTATTATTCATTATTAAATATATTTAAACCTATCTTGTGGCTGGTATTTGTGAGACATATTTAAGCTCTTAGAGTACTTGCATATGTATTTGGTGACACTGTAAAGGCCACTCTTAAATAGCCTTAGTCTTGGTCACAATTGCCATTTGGATAATAGCAACATTACACAGTAGGACTGGTCACCCTTTGTAAGGGCCTTTAAGTAGCTGATAAGTAGGGGTTGGTGGCAGTGATAACTACCTTGTAGTCTGAGCAGCAGGAGGCATAGCTAGTAAACCTTTGCCAGCCTTCCCCATGTGTGTGTTTGTATATAAATCAAATCTCAAAGTGTGTGTATGTGTCAGCTACTTGAGCAGGGACATGAAGCACTGGTTGAACAGAGAGGGTGCTGGAGGTCTTGGCTTGACCACTCAGCTGAGATCTTAACCCTATAGCTGTGCCAGTGGGGAGTCTTACTGGGGATCTGGAGAAAGAGGGGGAAACCAGCCCCAGACTGACTGTGATATCTGTGAGCTCTTAAGGGAAATTATACTTTACTGTGTGTGTACTTGTCATCCTCCCATTGCGTACATCCCTCACTGTTGCCAGTGGTGCGGATTGAAGCTCTTTGATTACTGGGCCAGTGCATGGGCATCACATAGTCTATGGCACTTTCCAGGGGGAGAGATGAGAGTGGTCTCCAGTTGCATTGATTAAGTGCAGATATGAAGTTATGGGTTTGGAATTGTTTGCGTATAAGATTTGTTGGAGGGTGGAGGATTTTAATGGATCCACTTGGTGTCTATTTATAAAAGTGGGAAGGTGGTCGCTGAGGTTGTCTGTGAGGGAGCCTAAGAGGAAGGACTGAGATGGTCTGTTAGTAAAGATCCAGTCTAGGATGGGCTCCTTGTTTGATGTTTTATCTACCCATGTTGTGGTTTTATGGAATTTTACTATGCATATATTTTAATTTCCTAATTCTCTAGATGTGTACGTCCCAATAAGTATTAAAAATAAGTCCCAATAAGTATTAAAAACATTTTGTCTTGTTATATTAAATGCTTGATTTTATAACTTTAGCTTATAGCTCTTGGAGTACAGAATAGTGGAAGTATGTTCTTTATTCAGAGTGAGTTTGTAATATCCCCACAGCTCAAAGTCCAGGGAATAAAATCAAACAGATTTGTAGTGCTTCTTTGTGAAAATGCACATTTTTTAACTTTACTCTGAAATATTGTGCTATCAATATATATATAAATGTAATAGAAGAACTATAAGTAGACATTTTGTATAAAGTTTCAGAACTGCTATATGTGCAATTAGTGCAAATAGCCTTCAGAACATATCTGTTTTTTCCATTGTTTTGTGACCAGGGGTTTAGCCTCCACATGCAGGAAAATTATAAAAATGCTGGTTGTGAAATTTCATGTGTATTATTCATTCTGTGTATTGTACATGATTAGAGGTTTTGATTTAAAGTTTTCAGTTTGACAGGGTTTTGTAGCTGGCAGAATTCCATGCTTTTGCTTAGGTCTACGGAGTCTGATGGTTTAGGCTTTATTTTATTTTTCTCTGACATGAGGTCTTTAATACTGGATTACTTTATATTTAAGCTAAGTCTTCCAAGCAAAAGGTGCTAATAAAAATGACAGCATAAGTATTACATCTTATATATTATAAACTCCTGGCATCTCAGCAAAAACTTTCTTGGAAATACAGAAACAAGATTAAAAAAAGACAAATAGCAAACACAAATAAACAATATAACTCTTTTGGAGATTATGAGTATAATTTCTTTGTACAATCATATCCTGTCTGTGTTAATGTTCATGCATCCCACAGGGCTCCTACCTCTATGCACATTCTGTTCCCTATGTGCTTACGTTTCTCTTTAGCTAATTACTTTTCACCTTAGTTCTATTTCCTTTTTCCATGTCCTGGTGTGTCAGCACAAAATATTTTATAAGGGGTAAAACTATGGGACATTTCAGGGTAAGGATACAGGATGGTATCAGAGATATTAAATGGCTGGAGAGCACTGTAGCTACCCACGCAGGATAAAACACTTAAGAGTTTAAAAGTAATTATGTTTAAACAACCATAATGTGATATTAGAAGCTGTCAAAGCTTGGAAGACTTCTGGCATGGTGCCAAGATTTTTATGTGAAGCTTATGTAACTTTTATTATATAATTTTGAGATTTATAACAGAGAGATCTGTTGCGTTATTAACATTTGTAAGCACATATTCTTTAGCTTCAAAAACATAAAGGGTGACAGGCTGTCCGGAACACAAGTCCATGTTTATTTTAAATATTAAAATACACCATTAAGTGCTTTTGTCGTCCAATCATGACTTCATCAGAGTAAAAAAATACTATAGAGCTAAACTTAAATAATTATTTCAGTAAAAACAACAAGGTCACCAAGCAAACAACTATTACCTCTGCTGAGAAAATATAGTCCAAGTAAAAAACACCTGATGAAGCTGTATGTGAAAGCGCTAGTGTTATTAAAGCTGAGCTTAAAGACTATCTTCTCTGCCTTCAGTTTTTGGGAATTACATATCTCTTGGAATTAATGACTGTTTATTCTGGAGCCATACCTTTGCTATTTGGATTTTTAAATAATTATTGATTAAACAATTCAAGTACCTCACCCCCACAGATTCCACTTACATTGTTTTAGCACATATACTTTTATAGAACTGGCTATTTAGTTGTGTTGATATATTGCCTCAAGCAGTTATGTGTGAAATAAAAGGTAGGCTATTCATTGAAGATACTGATGGTAAATGAAGGAAAGTCCAACATAACTAGCCTCTTTGTATGGCAATAACTTTTGTGAAAACTGTTATTTGATAACCATCTTTGTCTGTGGATAGTGTGATTATTCAATGAACAAATAATGATTAGATGAAATATCATAGATGTTTACCATAACAGAACAGTTGTTTGCAGTCATACCCAGCCACAGAAGTTGCTGATTATTTCTCCCTTGTGATGCATTTGAATTTAATCTGTCCACATATGAATGTAAATAAAGTATAAGCAGAAATTTTGTACAAAGTTTCAGAACTGCTTTTTATGCAGTTAGTGCAACCAGCCTTCAGACCAGGCCTGTTTTCTTACTGTATTTATTTAAATGCCTCTAGAGAGAAGTAAGTGAATTAAGAAAATCCCAACCTCACTGTGTTCATGGGTTCATGGAAAAGTACTAGACAATCAATCTGCAGGCCAAGCCCCCACAAAAAAGTTCCCTCCAGCCTCAAATCAGGCAAGAGAAGATAAAATGAGGGAGAGTTTAATGCTGCTGATCCAGTCATCTGGCTATACCTGGAAGATGACAAGGCTGCTTTCTGATATATACTGGAGGTTTATAACACAGGTGAGACATATGAATCTGACATGCCAGTGTGTCTTATTAATCTGTTGATGAAGCTTTTAAGCTGGTATTTCAGGTGCCATTTCTCCTGATTTTAGTGTTACAACACACTGCTATAAAATGATAATATGAAGTATGACATGCTGGGCATTTAGGTAAACACTTACAGATCTCCAAACAAAATATTTCTTAAGTGCTCTAGGTTAGCATGAAACATACTTTAAGCAAATAGCTATGTGCTCCAGGTAAAGTGAATCCTTTAAGTCTAAATACCAAGAAAACAGAAACAGAAACAATGTGTGTTGTGTGTGTGTGTGTGTGTGTGTGTGTGTGTGTGTGTGTGTGTGTGTGTGTGTGTGTGTACGTGTATGTCTATGTATGCGTGTGTGTGTGTGTGTGTGTGTGTGTGTGTGTGTGTATATGTGTGTGTCTATGTATGTGTGTGTGTGTGTGTGTGTGTGTGTGTGTGTGTGTGTGTGTGTGTGTGTGTGTGTGTGTGTGTGTGTGTGAGTGCGTGCGTGTATCTGATACACAGAAAGGGATGAAAGTTTCATCTGTAAAGTGGCTTATGATAAAACCAGTAAGAAACTAAGACTGGTAATACATACCAGTTAAAAAAAGAATTACTAAAACTTAATGACGCATTGGCTCATTTAGCCTGGCTTCGTGCTGTACTTCAGTGTAATATTAATATGAAAGAATTCTCTTCAGTTCACTCAGAAAGATCAGTGTGCTTGCTTCCACAGCAAAAATGAGATAACATTTAACAAAAAGGCGTAAGATTTTAAATTAACTTTGGTTTGACAGAGGAGGTCATTTTCAGTAATCCAGCCTGAGATTTCAAATGGTTTTAACGTTGGTTTGCCTCAATATATCTAATCTGCAGACAGATAAATTTGGGATTCTTTCATATAAAATAATATGCCAGGTCCTTCATTTGCATAGCAAAGTGCTTTATAGAATCAACTATGGGTATTACATTGCTTCTATACATAAATAATAATAAAGATGTTTAAAAACAGTTAAAATAGAAAATGTTACCACCTTAGTATTTATATAGGCAGGGACATTTACATGTCTGATAATCAAATAATTTTGACATATGCACACACACAAACACACACACATGTGTGTGTGTATGTATGTATATATATATTAATATATATATATACATATACATATATATATATATATATATATATATATATATATATACATATATATATATATATATGTATATATATATATATATATATATATATATATATACATATATGTATATATATATTTATATATATATATATATATATGTATATACATACACACACACACATATGAATCTATTATTAGTTGATCCAAGCAAACTTCGATGTGCTTAATGCCACCACTTTGCATGCTCCAAGGCTAATCCTCAGAACATGCAAAACTAAATAGAGTTTTTTTTTATATTATTTTTCCATCTCCCAGACCCCCTGCTAATTATTTATACATATATATATATATATATATATATATATATATATATATATATATATATATATATATATATATATATATATATATATATATATACTATAAAATTGCATATTCTCCTGGGAAAGGGCATATTCCCTTATGCTGGGGGCAGTTAATCTTTCAGATCTTCCACCCATCTGTATATGTTGACCATAGTTATTACAGTGGTTGAGATGAATAAAAATCTTCATTGTACTGGAGTCTTGGAGTTATTGTATATAATTAGCAGGGACTGGTGAGTTAAAAGGGGTATAGCCGAACTGGGAAAAAATACTGTTAATTATTTTTTTAATAATTTGAAGATAGATCGGTTTTGCTGATTGAGCAGTTTTGCTCAATCTTTTGATGTATGCAACAAAGTGTCATACTTTCTCTCTCTCTCTATCTATGTGTATATATATATATATATATATATATATATATATATATACACATAGATATAGATTTCCATATCTAACATATATATATACATATATATATATATATATATATATATATATATATATATATATATATATATATATATATATATATATGTGTGTGTGTATGTGGTGTGTGTGTATGTGTGTGTATATATATATATATATATATATATATATAGAGAGAGAGAGAGAGAGAGAGAGAGATAGGTGTAGTTAAAATAGATGAAACATCCAAATATCGCTGTCAGTAACAAAAAAAAGCACTAAACTCACTTAGCTGCACATGCTTTGAAACTAACCTCTGAGCATGCAACAATGAAAGTGTTTTTATACCCAATTATAGGGCTATGCTGCATATCCCCTACTAATTATCTAGAGATATATACATATACACATATACACATATACACATATACATACATGCACACATTAACACACACACACACACACACACACACACACACACACACACACACACACACACACACACACTATAAATCAGAGATTCCACAATACTAGGGAAAGGGAATATTCTCCAACCCTGGTAATGTAGCTATCTCACATAACTGTCAACCATTAGCTTTATCGGCCAAATTATTTATCTTTCTATCTATATATATGCTTATAGGTAGAAAGATAAAGATAGACAGATCTAGATAGATAGATATATGTTCTGAAAATACATTGCTAGAGAAGAACACCATCTTAAACTATACCAAGCAAGATGACATCATGTTCTTATCTTTTTATAAGTTAATAAGAATCAGAAATGAGAAATAATTACATTCCTGTAACTGAAATGTGCCAAGTAAAGTTTGATGTATTATTGATACTGTCTGCCAAAAAAAAGGTTTAAATGTAATTTCCATTAACAATATAACTTAGTGTCTCTTCAGACCATTTCCTACCCATCTGTTAGATTGCTTAGGTGGGATTCATACAGAAACATAACTAGGGTGAGGCAAGAGGCAAGCTGTTTTGGGGAATGATTGGCTGTTACTGGTGAGATGTGAATGCATTCAAGGATGAAACCACAAGTGGTATCACAGTTTGTTTAATGAATGCTGATGCTGCATTTATGGAGCTCAGCAGTTCAGTAATTCAGCTTGCTGCAGTTACAGTTTGGAGTGGACAACTTTTTGTTTTGTACCTCTACTTTGGCATGAAGTGTAGGGACGCCCGTCTGGAGAATTGTCCCAAGCACCAGATGACCCAGCTACAGCTCTGGATTCATAAATAAGTGCTGCAGAATTGTTCAGTGTTAAATGGCACGGGTCTAATAGCATGATGTGGCCCAAAGCTAGTCAGATGCATATTAGTGCCAGCTTAGCAACAGAGTTCTCAGCAAAAGAATGCATAACAAATGAGAAGGGTTGCATTTTGAGAAAGAATGGTGGTAAGTTGATAAGGAGATGAGGAGGAGAAGCATGATGGGTAGGCATGGTAAGGATTGTAAAAATAATTGAGACAGTCACAACTCTGAGGTCTCATCTTGAAGGACTTGTGCAAGATAGTTGAGGATGATCCTGACTTTCAAGCTTAGAGGTGGTCTGTATGTTGGGAGTAGGACTGTATAGGGAAAGGACTCCAGATGGAGGGTTGTAGGTAGATGTGATACAGCAGTTGGTAGGCGCTTACCCTAAAACAATATATGATATGCCCATGTAAATACAAGGCATCCACAAATAGGCTAATGTATTTCTTTAGTTGGACAGACAATGCAAAAGATGAAAGAGGGTACTGCAAGATTTGTCAAAAATGCCAACAAGTTAGCAAGGCAGAAGAAAATGATCAAGGCTGTTTTTTCCCACAATCATCTGCAAAGAATAAGGCATTCATCAGTACATCTTACAATTTCCATATCTTGGCAGATGTATTGAAATGTATGGCCCTATTTAATGGTTTAAATGCTAGAAAACATAACGTGGGGGAATCTAGCATTCCTTCCTAGTACACCAAAATAAGGAGAGATTCACAGAAGGATCAATTAACTCAGAGTATTGCACATGCTTTCAAGTATAAAGCCTGAATGATGTGAACAATCCTGGATGTGATGCCCAAAAGATCCAGAATCCACATAAATTGTCCCACTTGATAGTGCCAAAGGCCTTTTCAAATTCAAGGAACATAACTGTACCCAGGTCTACTACCCTTTCTTTCACTACATACTTGTCATCAGCAGTTGTATGTGGTTTGAATCGAAGTTCCCTTTAATTAAACCTATATGAGATGGAAAAATCTGTGACTGCAGGAGTGGCTACAGCCTGTTGGCTAAAATCTTAGCATGCCTTCAACACTCAGAATAGCTTATGCTTCCCCATTATGTCAGGGTCTTTCCTTGATTTATGCAAAACGACTTCTGAGGATAGAGTGGGCAAGTAATTAACCAGTTCACAATAATGAAAGGTCCTACATAACTTCTGCAAACTAATGTCTGGGAAAAAGTTTTAAAAGTTTAGCCATAAACCAATCTGGCCCTGCCACATACTCAGAAGGCACATTCTGAATGGTGCCCATGATCTCATTAGCTGAAAAAGGTAGGCAGAGAGATTTTATACAATGCTCTTATAATTTTGGCAGCTGTACCTTGCAATCTTTAACCTAATTTGTCCTTTATATCAGGACATTTGGCAGAGTAGAGCATCTTGCAAAAGTGAACAAACTGCCTCAGGATTTCATCTTTATGAACTAGTCACAGGTAAATGAGATCACCCTTATCCCTTCTCTGACTAACATTAAAAGCTACATCTTTCCTGGGTTTGTTCACCTGAGGCCATACGTACATTACAACCTTATCCACAAACAGTTGTGTCCTAACATCCAGTGTGCTGCTGCATAACATATTGGCTGCTGTACACTGAAGAAGTATAACCCTATCCTTAAAACTTTTCTGCTTGCACATGATAGCAGCCATTTCACCCCCTTCCCTGTGTCCCTTCATATTGCTACTGAACTTCTTACAAAGAGACATTTTGACCAAAGTACATAGAGATTTGAATACTAATTGAAGAAATTCCCACAGGGATAACACAGGCCTGCGTATAAGACAGTACTTCCTACTGGAAAACATAACATAGCAAGTCTGGGTCTTTAAGAATAAGTGGGCCTGCCTTCTTCCTCTGATGCCTAAGTTTGCAGATGTCCACATGGGAGAAGGAAAAAAATGACCATCTTATGCTCAGTCAGAAGAGTGGGAAGAACATGCACCTACATTATTGTCACTACATGATGATGAAAACCCACCAATGATCAAGCCTATTAGATTGCAAGCTACTCAGAGCAACAAATATAAAACCCTCCACATCATGGTTCAGCAACGTCCTGATGTCATTCAGGCACAAAGTTGTAGCCCAGCAGTTCTTTGTGGTTTTAAGTTATTCTCTGCAGGGGTACAGAATCAAGGATAACAATGAAATCACCTACAAGAACCAGGGGCATATCAGTGGCTCTGTGCTTGTCTATGGATTCAAGGAATGTTTGAAAAAGAAAGGAAGAGTCTTCATTACAGCCATATACAGTCCCCAGTATAAAATGTACCATAGGGCTTTCCTTGTGTGCACAATGTGGTGTTCCACTTATTTCCATTTGAAAAGTAGAGTTAAGCTAGGTAGTACAATTCCACTCCAAAAATGCCTAAGCACCTTTATAAGTCTTGTGGCAGTTTTAAACCCTTGAGTGGAAATAATATCATACTGAAGCTCCTGAAATCATGTCTTCAGAGTCCATCTCTTTCCAGAAGAATTTAATTCTTTGAACAGTTAGAGTTGCACAATTAATCATCGAAGATTCTGAAAAACTTTACAGTCTAAGGTGAAAGCAAACACCCTCTGCTCTTAGAGGTAAGCCTCTTAAACAGTACCAAAGAATGAGTTAAGAAAAGCAAGGCTTATTACTGCTACCACAGCAACAACCACAAACAGCTAAAAGGGGAGAGGCAGAGAGAGAGAGCACATTGGTGGCATATCCATTATCACTCACTGGATCCCTAGTAAGAACACATTACTTCCCTTGGCTCCCATTCAAAAATATAACCATTGCCCCTCCAAAAGAGAAAGTCTTATGTTTTCAACCCTTCATTCTTTTAGACACTTGTGTCTTTCACTTCTGATTCTCATAATACCACTGAATTCTTTTAAGTAGAAGGGCAAGCTTACTTAAATAAATAATGTATGCCATTAGTCTCAGCATTATCCACAATGCAAAGCATGCCATCAGCACCATACATGTCTGACTGCTGAGTCAGCTGATATCTATTCTCCACAGGAATGTCCAGATATGCCTGTCTTCTAAGGATACCATTCTCCTATCTTTAGATGTAAGAAAGATGCTTGTAATTCGACCCTACAACAGACTAAGGGTCAGGGGTACCTCCTTGATGTAGACAACACAGCTGAAGCATATTCACAGGATCCATTTTGCATTTACCCCTTCTGGTATGTCAGACATTGTTTTATCCCTTACAAAAGACATAGCTTCCTCAGGTTGAAAACCATCTGTGATTTACTTTGCCATTTAATTTTTATGTTTTCCAAATATTTACAGGATGTATGCATACTGATCCTATAATGCAATTGATGTACATGCTTAAAAGTCATAATTTTCTTGTCCATAGCATGTACAAAATCCTGGTACAGGAGTGCTTCATTACCTAACAATATAAATAATTTTCCCTCCTTAGTGACAGATAGTATTCTTTTCCTGTCACAATAATTTAAAAATTTGAATCAGCCAATGTCAGGGAGGGGATCCTTCTGGATGAAGTGGTTGGGTGGAGTAATGACCCCTTTCAGTAGCTAAAAGCAGGTATGATTCTAAATGGAGAACTTCAGCCAAAAGTTCCTACAAAAACTAGGAAAGATTAACTGGTTTAGTCTTTCATGTCATTCCCACCAATTGTAGAAGTCTATTCTCTGTATCCTCCAGTTATGTCCACACAATGGCCATGGCCTGGAACTGCACCAGATATTTATTGAAGTTTGAAATTGAACATGTTGACTGTAGACTGTAGATTCAATCAAAGCAATCTTTGCCAGACAGGAGTCAAATGCTTGTTGATGTAATGCTGACTCTTAGCCAGACTAATGTTATCTTTTCCAAGACTTTAGCCACTAATGCCACCAAGTTGTTTCTGGGATATAGAGGCCATCACAAGGCAGTCTGCTGAGGCTTGGTTTGTAGCTACTGTGTTTTTGTGTTTGCCTTCTGTTAACTGCAAAAGCACAAAGCAACAGAATAAAATACTATTGTCTCTACCCCTACACAAGCAGGTGCACTTAACACTGAGAAGATAACTGAATATCGGTAAAACAGCTAGGCAATGTAAACAAAATGTGGGATTTAACAGTTAAATTAAGTAAAACCAAAATGTTAGGAATCTTCAGAATGTGTGTCTCATTCCATTGTGTCCTAACTCCACTCCCCTGGCTACTGAGGTTGATTGTTTTGTATATTTTTTGCTTAATATCTCTATATCTTACTTAGGTGCACAATTTGACATGGAGACCACTAAAAATGTGTATACCTTCTTATATTTTTGTGATATACCTTTGTGGAGCTTTCGTTTCTCCAGGCCTCTCATGAAGGAGGGCTTTCCTCCCAATTGGACTAATCCTGGTGAACATATAGAAATAAATAAACAACTAGATAGCTAACTAAGCAACTAACTAAATAAATAACAGTTGAGCAGCATATTGGATCTAGTTGTTAAGACTTCTTAAGTAGATAATCTCTATATCTACTCTGTACATGTTCTATATCTGTAAGGACTTATCAGGCAGTGTTATGTTCTACACATCTGCATCAGATTAAAAGAACAGAAAACATTGTCTAGTTATTAGGTGGCAAAAAATAACTTTAGCATTGCGTCATCAAAGTCATGTGAGAAAAATAAATACTTATAAAATGGATAACTGAAGGAACATAAGTAGAACTGCATTGTTTAGCTAAAGGTTGAGGCTCTTGTTTCCAGTTACAAAACCCAGCATACTTTGTGATTCAAATCAGTACATTTGGAAACAAAGGGTACCGGCAAAAAAAGAGCAGTATACCACATTTAAAAGAGAATATCATCATAATAAAAGTAATCTTTACATTTACATATCCTAACCAATCACAAAAGTAGTCTGTAATACAAAATATACTCCATGGTACTACAAAGAGAAATAAAAGCTGATTGTGCCTTAAACAAATCTATGGGCTCTCCAATATCTATTTAAACTCCAGAAAAGATAATTAGATGGTACCTTAGTTTCTTGGCTTGTTTATAAGACTATACCCAAGACTGCATTACTCCTGTGGTACATTTGGTAGGTTTGCTATAAGAACATGAACTTAAAGTACCATCCGTCTAATCTCATTGCATCTAAGATGTGTGTGCAGCATGTTGAAAAAATAACTATATAAACTAACACATACAATTGTTTTCAAAATTATGACCAGATTAGATTTGTTTTGTATATTAAATTTTGCAGTTTGACATTTCATATACAAAGGCAGCTTATATATATATATATCTATCTATATATATATATATATATATATATATATATATACATATATACACACACAGCCTGCATAACATAACAATATAACTATTCTAGATTAAATCAAATTTAATAAACCCAATAATGGCAACAATAAAGTAAATGGTAGTAACAATTATAATATCCATAACCTTTCTTATGTATGTACTAGTACACTTGCTACTTTGAGATGAGTTATAGTACTTTCTGTCTAAGGAAGTATGAATGTGAGTTTAGTTTCCATCTACAGATATTTATTTTAAGAAGCAAATGCTCAATATCAATTTGACTGTATGGCAAATTAAATCAGAAGTATTATCTCAGGTAGTGATGAATTCAAATGGTGGCATTTCATAAGGGCCTGGTACCTAAAATGACCCTATAGCCTTAAAACCATATCGACAGAAGAAAGAAATAAAGCAAAAAATCACTGCATTTTTAGGAGAATAATAGTCATTTAAGTCCTATGAGCAAAATCAAGAAGGAACCTCAGTCTAAACTGAAAACTGAGTTTGCCTGGACTTTTTCATTATAGTATATTTAGATTTTATTGCAAATACTATACTGTAGAGCAAAATGTATGTTTCTTTACTGTGTAAGTTTGTTACTGATTGTCAAAGGAAAAAACTTCAAAGACCAATACACGTAAGGTTTAGTTAAGGCATATTTATTTACTTGCCGCAAGGAGACAAAAACATGCAAATACAAGGATTTGTCTAACTACTAACAGGAAGTATGCTTATTCTTATACTATTTTACAAGACATGGCCTTCTATGGCTGACATAATCAAACACAACTTTCAGTATTGTTCTTTAGCAGATGTTACTCAGATTTTCTGCTGACATGGCTAGATTTGAGAGAAACTTTTGAGAAAAACAACCTGGCCTTGGTGGGCACTAATTCATTTACAAGCTTCCATTGTACAGTGTTACATTTCAAGGTACTCTTCTAATTCAGATACAAGCAAATGCTGATTGCAGTTCATATTTTCAAACAGGCTTTGTCCTAATTATCTATGGCTTCTACAGCTGTGTATGTTCTCACAGCACAAACGGAACTTCTTGTCTAAGCTTCATACAAGTAGTATTGTTCTATTCATTATTTTCCTAACATAAACAGGAATCATCTGCTTCGCAGTAAATTTCCAAGGCACAAGCAAGATTTTAGCTAACAATACAAGGTCAGAATAGCATCTGCAGTTTGTACAGATTTATGCAGTATGAAATAGAATAAATGTGTTAACCCTTTTCAAGCTCTAAATGCACTAAGCATATTACTAATACACACATCAATACATATTTTTCTGACATTTCCCCCCTTTTAATACTTTTATTCTACTTTCAAAATAAGCATAAACAGCTTGTTTACTTCTTCTAATCTCTTCCACTCAGGATTTGCAGTTAAGAGAGTCATTCAGTTTAAACTTATGAAAGCATTTTCAATCTTGTAACAGTTCTTCAAACTCAGTACTTTGATATAAGGTTTCAGAAACTGACATGTCTATAAAATCTTTAATGAGTCTTTTCATGCAGGGGATGCCACAACAAACACATACTCCCAGTAGGAGCATTCATACACAAATGGCAATTAGGATGTTCATTAGGATGGTACCCCACCCCCCCAAACCATTTCTGGAAAAAGTCTGTCAGTGGGTTTGGGCCTGGTTTGGTCATGGCCGACACTTGCTGAATTACCTCAAGATGATTGTCTATCTCATGTTTATGGTCAGGAATATATGAACAGCATTCTTCTTGGATTAAAGCGCAAGTACCACCTCTCACCGCTAGGGTGAAGTCGAGAGCCATGCGGTTTTGAAGTACTACAGTTCTCATAGCATTCAGTTCATCAGTCACCAATTCGAGAGCAGAAAAAGTTGCATTACTCATTACTTCGAGAAGGTTCAACAGTTTTCTCAGCTCCCAGATCGATTTCACTGCTCCATATGCCAGTAATATGCCTGCCCACGATATAATGCTATCACTCAAGTCCATATGTGTCAGTCCTTTGCCTATGGAATGATGGTCTTTCCAATGCGCATCGATTTGTCCCACTGGATTTACAGGTTTCTTGACAACCTCTCGGACATTTCAAATTTTTCCTCGAGGCAAAACTGCAGTGTGTCGTATGGCCGGAACCAGGTAACCCAAAAAACAACTGCCGGATCAATTCTCAGGTAACCATTTGTATGCCTTTCTGCCACACACAAAATAACAATCCTCTACTTTAGTAGTAACCTTGCTATGAATATACACTCGCCCTGCATGAAACATTTTTCTATCTATTATAGACAGTTGTTTATAAAGAACAGAATTATGTTTTACTTCATCAAGTGTTTTGTGCATCAATCCAAGAAAAGAATCATAGTTTGTATTACAATAAAGATCTACATTGTTACCTTTAGTGTAACATTTATAAGGAACAGTCACATTGCAATTGCTCCAACCCACCTGAACAGTATTATCATTTTTATAAAAACACACAGTTCCCTTTTGTGGAACAGACAAGTGCAATGCTATTTTATCTTGTGATGTAATGGTTGAGGTATCATAAATCAAGTTCTCCCAGGTCTCATTGACCTCTAGGGGGACTGAAGTCATTAATAACCCCCCGTATGCTGTCGGCAAAGCTGTGCAAATCCAGCAATTCGAAACACTGAAAGTCTCAGCATACACATATTTAATTGCCTGGTAAGTGTTAAAGTTTGGATGCCAGTCAATGAGTAATGCTTCACGTTTATTCAGTTCAGTCTGTGTGGCTGGGAAAAGGAAAGGCCACAACAAAAAGATTATTGTCACTAGTGCAGTTAACAGGATGATTATGCAATACTTCTGAGGAAAGGGTTGTTCTGCATTCCTGTTTCTTCTGGACTCTATCATTTTTACTCTTGGCATGTGACAAGATTTTTGTCCATTTCAAAGTTTTTTACTAATTTAGAGTGCATCAAGTGGATCCAGGAGGCACGCTCCACCATCTTGACTGCAGTGGGTGTCGACAGAAGCACTTGATATGGACATTCCCACTTTGGTGATGCCCAATTCTTTCTCTTTACTGTCTTCACCCAGATCCAAGTTCCAGGGGACACTGCCACTTCTGACGGTCTGGTTCATTCTTTATCTGAAACAGAATTTGACTGCAACAAATGTTTAGAATTTAACAGGTTTCACATCTACTCAGCTAGTGTACTGTCAGCTTCCTGGTCTGTGGGCATGAGAGATTTCCACTGAGGTATATAATAAGCCCTTCCAAATATTTTTTCAAAAGGAGTCAATCCTTTTGCATTCGGAACAGTTCTCATGCTCAGCAGTGCCAGGGGCAGAGAGTACACCCAATTTCTCTGCGTTTCTACTATTAACTTCCTTAGCTTATTCTTTAAAATCCCATTATGCCTCTCTACTAGCCCTGCAGATTGTGGGTGATACGCACAATGATTTTTTAAAGAAATACCAAAATGTCTACTTAACTGTTGTATGGTCTGGTTTACGAAGTGTGTGCCGTTGTCACTGTAGATCCTTTCCGGAATGCCGAATCTAGGGATGATTTCTTTAACAAGAACTTTGGCCACAGTTGCTGCGTCTGGATTTTTAGTCGGAAAGGCTTCCACGCATCTGGAAAACATATCTACAATGACAAGACAATACTTCTTATTTTCACATTTATTCAACTCTATGAAATCCATACAGATAGTATGAAATGGATACGGTGGTGTAGGGAAACTCCCTTGCTTGGGCTTTAATGCCCCTTGTGCATGATGTTTATTACAAACATGGCACATCGAACAGAATTTTTTTAGAGTAATTTAAGAATCCATATGTCATGAACACTTGGTTCACCAGCTGTACCATCCCCCCCTGTTGAGACATGGCACTGCCCATGGCTCAACAAAGCTGCATATCTAAACAAATTAGATGGCAATATCGTTTTCCCTTCTTTAGAGATGTACAGCCCCTTTCTGAGAATTGCTCCTCGTTTTACCCATCTTCGTTTTTCAACTTGCATAGTAAGTGTCTGCATTGTCTTTAACATTTCTAAGTCTAAAATCTCAGAGGGTTGTAATTCCTCATTCAAAAGAAATACTTCTGAAGCTGCCTGCTTTGCAGCTGTATCAGCTCTCGCATTACCTTTTGAAATCCTGTCCTGTTGCTTGGTATGAGCTGTGCATTTACAAATAGCTACTTTCTGAGGTAACTGAATAGATTCTAAATGATCTAAAATAAACTGTGCATGATTGATTGGTTTGCCAGTAGATGTTATCATTCCTCAATTTTTCCACTGTTGCGCAAAAAGATGTACAGTAGAAAAAGCATACTGGCTGTCAGTAAAAATGTTCACACATTTACCCTTTGCTAAGGTACATGCCCGTGTCAAGGCAATCAATTCTGCTGCCTGTGCAGATAAATTGTGTGGTAAAGATTTTGCTTCTATAATCTCAATATCAGAAACTACTGCATATCCTACTAGGTTCTGTCCTGCAGGACCCCTTTTGCATGAGCCATCCCTTTAGTATGTCACCTCGGCATCATCCAAGGGAACATCCGTAAGGTCTTTTCTAGGCAGTGTCTTTTGCTCAATCACCTGCAGGCAGCTGTGTGGTGTGCCATGTGCAGGGGTTGGGAGCAAGGTAGAAGGGTTCAAAGTCGTACATCGTTCAATTGTCATATGAGGTTGGCTCAACAATATAGTCATACAGGAAAGATGCCTAGCAGGGGAAAGATATGCTACCTTCTCTTGCTGTAAAATAATCGTGACTGCATGAGGCACTCTCAATGTGAGAGGGTGGAACAAAACTACTGAGGCTGAAGCCTGTACTGCCATTGCAGCTGCAACTACTGCTTGTACACAGTGGAGTAAAGACCGTGCCACTGGGTCCAGTTGTGATGAATAATAAGCAATAGGGTGTTGCTTGTCCCCATGCTGCTGTGTTAACACTGATGTCATATAACCTTGCTTACAATCTACAGTTTGGAAAAAATGTTTATGATAGTTTGGTAATCCCAAAACTAATGAGGATGCTATTAACTGTTTCAGTTTGCAGAAAGCAGATTCTGCTTCTGGTGTCCATTGCAACAAATCCTGTGCTGCCATAGGCTTTTTATAAATCAGGTTAGTCAATGGTGCAGACTCCAAGGCATAGTTTGGAATCCAACTCTGACCAGAATTAGTCGTACCCAGGAAGGATATCATTTCCTTCTTGGTAGTTGGTTTTGGAGCTTGCAAAATCGCTACTTTTCTGTCCTCATCTAATGTCCTACCCTCCTTGGATATTACATATCCTAGGTATCTGACTTGTTTTTTCCAAAGCTGTAGTTTATTTCTGTTTACTTTATGTCCTTCAGTGGCTAAAAAATTGTAATCGCGCTATATTATCTTCTTTACAATCTTGCTGGGTGGGGACTGCCAGCAGGATATCATCAACATAAAGCAAAATCTGGCTACCTCTTGGTGGGGTAAATCCCGACAAGTTGCTTGCCATTTCTTGTGGAATATTGCTGGACTTTCACAATACCCCTGTGGTAGTCATGTATATGTATACCTTTTCCCTGAAATGTGAATGCAAACCAATATTGGCTGTCAGGGTGTATCGATATTGAGAAGAACGCATTGCTGATATCTACAACAGAAAAATATTTCTGTTGAGGTTTTAAATCATTCAACAGGATGTGTGGGTCTGGCACCGTAGGTGCCCTTGATATTACTGCGTCATTTACAGCTTGTAAATCTTGGACCATACGCCACTCTCCATTCGCTTTCTTAACAGGAAATAAGGGTGTGTTACATGGTGAATCAGGAGATTCCACCAGTACCCCTTCCTTAAGTAAGGCTGCTATAATAGGTTTGATTCCTACCTCTGCATCTTTTCTTAAGGGATACTGTCTTTTTTTGTGGTCTAAATGCTGACTTTGGCGTAATAGTAACTGGTCCCGCTGTACGAATAAGTCCTACATCTGATTTTCCTGTTGACCAGAGAGTTTCTGGTATATTCTGTAAGGCATTCTCTTCCTCCTTCAATAGGAGTGCTAATCAGCTGTCCTTGCTAGGCTGCAAGTGTACAGCTGGGTGGGTCTGAGTTATCCAATTCAGCTTCTGCATTTGTATTCCCTGTTCTGACAGTTCTAACTCTGTCTGTTTTTCCCATCTCGTGACTTTTTCTCCTAAGTCTACCCATTTTACATTCTTTGCCCTTAGTTAAGCTAATGTGTGGTAATCAATTAGATTTATAGAGTGCAAAGAACTCCTGAGGCAATGAACAGCTGGCTACACTGTTCCCTTCTGTGTCCCAGTACAGATTACGT
This sequence comes from Protopterus annectens, assembly GCF_019279795.1. Taxonomy (NCBI): domain Eukaryota; kingdom Metazoa; phylum Chordata; order Ceratodontiformes; family Protopteridae; genus Protopterus; species Protopterus annectens. Next base: position 282,409,656 of record NC_056744.1, read on the forward strand.
AATATCAATCTGTTTGCACAATTTCTAAACAATTCTTGCTCATATTCCTTATCAGGTCCTGGTGTGTTACAAAAATACAGAGTACAGTGCAACAAATGCTGTTTATCAATGTCAAGGGAGGGGAACTTGCTGATGGCTACATTCATCAACTCTTCGGTCACTGCCCCTGGACCAGTCGTAACCAAGTCCTGGCTGTACCAATAAAACATTTTACCCTCCGTTTGCACTGCAAAGGTATCAATTTGTTGCTGTGCTTCCATACCTCGCATAGTCGGAACTACTGCTATACCAAATAGCTGCATAAGGTCTTTGCCCAAAAGGTTTACTGGGCATTTTGCAGAAGCAACAATTTTGCTTTTCTGGGTCAAGCCTGAAACAGGATCAGTTATCACAATATTATGGGAGAGGGGCTCTCGATACAGCTGTCCATTAGCTGCTTTCACTAATATGTAATCAGGTGACTCTGAGTTCTCTGGTAGTTTGGAGGGATGTATCAGGGTCCGTGATGCCCCTGAGTCACACAAGAATCTGACTTCTCTCCCTTCTACCAGGAGTGTAACTTCTGGTTTTGTATCTGCTAAATAGAACTCTAAGCTCAATAAAGCCAAATCTAATATTTCATTTTCTTCACTATCCGTGACTTCCTGCACTTCCTCTATTTCTTCTGTCACATTCTCTACTCCCTCTATCACATTCTCACTTGTCCCTTCTCTGCTACCTTCTTCTAGTGATTCCTGACTATCATATAGTCAGTCCTCACCCTCCTTATCGTCCGTGGTTGCTTTCTTGTTTTTCTTGCAATCCCTTGCCAAGTGTCCCTTATTACCGCATTTAAAACATTCACCCCTTTTCTTTCGCCCTTCAAAGTCCTCTGATCGCTGATCAGATTGTTTGTTTCCCTGGGCATTTCTCTCGCCTTTTTTTCCCGGACTGTACTACATAAACTTCTGCTCCATCTTCTACAGAAAATACTTGGGCTTTCTTTTTCTTTTTGCTATTAAAATGCCTTTCGGCATGCCTAGCATATTCAAGTAATGACTGTAACCTGCTTGTACGATGATCTACCATGTGCTTTGTAATAAAGCTGCTTATGGGTGCAATACTGCCTTTCAAAAATGCATTCTTTAACTGCTGCTCATATGGGGAATCGTGTGTCTGATCTTCAGGAACCTGCATTCCACGATGGTTATTAAAACATTCTAATAGTCTGGCATAATATCTGTCAATAGCTTCACCTTCCTGTTGGATGCATTGATTAATGCAAGTCCAGTCTGCCCTAGGCTTCCATTTCTCAGAGATGCGGTCTGTAAGACTTTTCACTTTGTTGTCTAATTCTGCGCTGCTATGTGGGAGGGGCCTGAGCGCAGCATCACGGGGATTCCAGTCGCCACTAATCATGTGCCAATCTGGTCCCACAATTTGTCTGACTACTTTTTCTACCTCTTCTCCGTTTAAATTATAACTTAGCCTCATTCCTTGCAAACCTTCTAAAAACTTTCTAAAATTAACTTTTGGATAGGGAATTCCCTCAGTGGCTTTCCAGATGTCTTCCGGAGTCCAGGGTCTATATACTAGAATAGTCGGGTTCTGACCTTCTTGCCCTGCCTGAGGATTAGGCACTTCTATAAGTGGGCGTATTTCTTCTTCACGCATAAATCATGAATTTCTACCCATTTGATATAACTCAATGTCCCCTTTTGAGTTTCCTGCCCGTGTTTGAGACCTGGTCTTGACAGGATCTCTAATAAACGGTTTCACTTTTGTAGTGTCTCTACTTACAGTGACAGCAGGATATCGCAGGGGTGGACTAACTTGTTCACTTGCCTCATATTCTGGTAAGGGCGGTGGAGGGGTTGATGCTATTACTAAGTTATTGTCCTCCTTATCTAAAAACATTGCTTTTGAATTATTACTCTTTTGTTCCCTTCGGTTTACTTCCTCAATCCACCTGTGTGCCTGAGGAATTCCTAATTGACGTTGCTTTTTTACCCGACCTTTAGAATCGGTTTTAAGCTGTTTGACAAGTTTGACAAGTGAGGATTTTTCTAATTTACAATCAAATTCACAATTATTAACCCATTTTGAGTAGTATTTAATATTATCAGCACGCTGTGACTGCATGTATTTCGCATCTTCGGTTAACGGCGGATTTTGGGATCTTTTTGTACAATTATTAACCATTTTGTTCTACCCTTTTAATTGTTACGTAACTCCTTATTTTTAACGTGGAATCAACATGACTGCCTACCTGCTCTGTTTCCATGATCTATGACAAGACAGTAATCTTTTTGTCCATGGCTTGTACAAACAAAGTCTTAACAAAATAAATACAAATCTAGTCCCTGATCTAAAACAGAAAAAACAGGTAGATTCACCTTACCTGAGCCTTCGTGATTGATCACCTGGTTCGAGTAAACCTGTCCTTCAGTCACAGATCAGAAAGTGGCTGACCTCTTTTGTACGACAATTCAGTCGGAGGACTTTTCAACTAAGAAGAACCGATGTGGTTTCTTCCCCGTACGGTTTCAAGCCACCTGGCCTGTCTGATCCGAGGCAAAGTGAGGATTTCCGGTCTGAAGGACCTATCTGTCAAAGGAAAAAACTTCAAAGACCAATACACGTAAGGTTCAGTTAAGGCATATTTATTTACTTGCCGCAGGGAGACAAAAACATGCAAATACAAGGATTTGTCTAACTACTAACAGGAAGTATGCTTATTCTTATACTATTTTACAAGACATGGCCTTCTATGTCTGACGTAATCAAACGCAACTTTCAGTATTGCTGTACAGCATATGTTATTCAGATTTTCTGCTGATATGGCTAGATTTGTGAGAAACTTTTGAGAAAAACAACCTGGCCTTGGTGGGCACTAATTAATTTAAAAGCTTCCATTGTACAGTGTTACATTTCAAGGTACTCTTCTAATTCAGATACAAGCAAATGCTGATTGCAGTTCATATTTTCAAACAGGCTTTGTCCTAATTATCTATAGCTTCTACAGCTGTGTATTTTCTCACAGCACAAATGGAACTTCTTGTCTAAGCTTCATACAAGTAGTATTGTTCTATTCATTATTTTCCTAACATAAGCAGGAATCATCTGCTTCTCAGTAAATTTCCAAGGCACAAGCAAGATTTTAGCTAACAATACAAGGTCAGAAAAGCATCTGCAGTTTGTACAGATTTATGCAGTATGAAATAGAATAAATGTGTTAACCCTCTTCAAGCTGTAAATGCACTAAGCATATTACTAATACACACATTAATACATATTTTTCTGACACAGATTCAGTATCTTCTATGGCACAAATGCCACTGATCCTTTTATATTACTGGGAAAAATAAAAGTTTCAGCTTGCTTATAAGAATTTGAGAACTGATCACATATTTCAAAAAATATACTGCAAGTAATGCATTGTCCATGTTAAAAGAATTCCACATAACAGAGCAAACCAGGATAAGATGCCACATGGCAGCTGGAATTTATTCTGTTGCTATATACTCGATTTACATCAGACACAGTGATCGGGCAGTCCAATCAGCATGCTTGTTTTTGAATACAAATGAGCCATCATTATATAATTAAATGACAGACATTGTGTTTAATGTATTTCCACTTTACAGGGTAAAAGCATAAATAAGAATCCATTACTCTAATGGGTAGACCTGGTCTAAGAAGTGGTCAGGTATACATTTTTGGCACCATTGCGAACAAGACTATCATACACACACACACACACACACATATATATATACATATATATATATATATATATATATATATATATATATATATATATATAATGATCATCTTTAAAACATAATGTTATAATAACTGTATTTTGAATAAGGTCACTGTTTCAAAAATGATTGCCCTCTGAGCCAAGTCAATAAAACATATAATTTTTGCCTTTGTGATCATTTTATCAAATAACTAGACAACATTAGAGATACCAAAATCCCAACAACATCACGTAACTTGAAACAAAGCACAACATAGCTTGAAAACTTTGCAGTATATGCCATTTGGCTTAACCAACCCATTCCAGTTTACTTTTGTGGCCACGGTGCGTAACCCAAGATGCCTCGGCTCCATTTCCAAAGCCCCTTGCCCTTTCCTCCTAGCTGAAGGACCACTTCTTTTTTTCACTATTTCAAATAGCATGTCATTTAACCTACATGACATCAGGAATTATACTTTAAGCTCTTCTATGAATATTTTCTCACTGTAAATCAATGTAACTTTATGTTTTTCTTAAAGTCTTGTACATTTTATATACTATGTTATTTATTGTTGTATATTTTGTAATATTGTTAGTCGATAGTAATTGTTCTGGAGATTTTCTCCCTGGGCCTCCACTGAAAATGGGCTCTGTTCCCAGTCAGACTTTCCCAGTAAACAAATGTAAAATAAAAAATAAATAAAATAAAAATAAATGCCCTGACCAAATCAACCCTAGTAGTGTACTTACTACCTTGCATATCCCCTGAAAAGGAGCCACTAGGCTAATAAGACTAAGCAACTCAGCAAAAGAAAAATCAGTCAAATATTGTATTGCTTTACCTTATATTTCATCTACACACTGTGTTATAGTTGTGTTTTAGGGTTATGCCTCATCTTGGATTGGTCTGATCTGGATGTTCATAGTGTTGCAGCCCATATCTCTCTATGCCTCACACATGAATGTTTTGTCTGTACAACACCACCACCCTGAACTCAGGGAAAATAATGTTCTTAGTGTCATGAAACTTAACCTGTGTGTGTGTACGTGTAAGAATATAGATGTTCATGAGTGTGTACGTGTGAGAATATAGATGTTCATGAGTGTATATGTGTGAGAATATAGATGTTCATGAGTGTGTACGTGTGTGCACAGGTATGCATGAGTCGATGTTTTCATGCATGTGTGTGTATGCATTTGAGAGTGCGCGCATGTGTGTGTGTGTGTGTGTGTGTGTGTGTGTGTGTGTGTGTGTGTGTGTGTGTGTGTGTGTGTGTGTGTGATTGCGTGTGAATGTGTAATACGTGAGGCATGACAAGATCATAATAGTATTTATATCTACTTACTATATCATCTGAGCCAACTTCCAGTAGTAGTGATCTTGTAATAATTTGATTGAAGGGTTTGTCTCACTTAGCTGTGGATATTGTCTAGAACATTATGTTACAGCCTGATTTGTGAAAGCTCTGTCTCTTGTACATTTTCTATGAAACATGTACTGGTGATGTTGTCCAAGGACTACGGCAGCCAAGTTTGGGGAAAAAAGGCAAAGTATCACGAAAACAGTAATAGGACAGAAAAAAAAAAAACAAGCAGTATGTCACAGTGTATGATGCAAATTCATCTCTTTGCATTAATTTGACAATGTGAATTCTTACTCATACTGTGTATGCCTGCTGTTATCTGCACACAGACGCACAAGGCCATCTGTGGTCTCTGTCCCTCTTTATATCATTAGTTTAGATTTCAGTCATGGTTCACTCTTGCTGCCAAGTGCTAAAGTTTCAGTATGACAGCACTTGCATTTATAAACCTCAGTGGCATTTAAAGCAGTAACATTTTCATTCTGATCTACAGTTTAACAGCCGTGGAGACTACTAAATCTTATTTTAATTTTTCTTCTATTGGGAAATCTGAAATGTTACATGAGCTAATTCATATCATTCACCCTGATAATTAATTCATTGAAATGTACCTAAGGAATGATTTACTTCTTGGAAAATGGCTAAATATCCATTTATCTTATCTACGTCTACAAAGTTAACTTCTGAGAGCATTTTTTTTCTTTATTTCTCATATAAAAAGTGACACTGCATTCTATTTTCATTGTTAAACAGGAACCGTATAACAACGTAGCTGTTACAATAATTTAATTCCATATTCATCTTACATACTTGTCATGCAGTCACAATGACTGCAACCAGCCAGTGGTAATATTTTTCCACAGGATGGATGCTGTTATCTTGAAGGAAAGCTGCCAGTTCCTGGTCACTGAATACTTCAGTATCTCACAGCAGGATTGAATTACTTCCTCTGCCAGCTCTGATTTAAGTAATGTCAGAGTGTAGTCTTTGCCTTTACGTTTTCCTGAAATTATTTGAAGGTCAGAACAGTGAAGACTGTGGATTTGAGTACAGAAGACTTAAAGAAATGAATCACTCGCTAGGAAATTTTCATTTTTGGGGGTGTGAGGTGGGTGACAGGCTAAATAAAAAGAAAGGGGAGAGGATTACAGTGCATATGGTAAACTAAGGCATTTTATCTTGTATTAGATGGAAATTAAAATGAATAGGTTCAGGTATCTAATATTCCTAATACTTGTTACCATTTGCCATGTCTCTCTTTATGTCAGAGTATATGCATTTATATATGAATGTGAATATATATATATATATATATATATATATATATATATATATATATATATATATGATTACAGTTAATTTTATCAAAACTTCATTTGATCTGAAAAAAAAAAAAAAAAACAGTGGCTCATTTGATTGAACCACATAACATTGAAACCCATTTCACTGACATTATCACATACATTAACTGTATCTGCAAAAGTTTTTTTTTTGTAGTGGTCAAGCCCTCCTCCGCATACTCCCTGATTTAAATATACTAACTCCACAGTGACACAACTGTGGAGAAAAGCGAATACTCATGATACACTGAATCACTGCTGGCCCAAATATACAAACTTCTAGAGATGGAGGTAGATGGCAATTACCAAGGAAGTAAAACTGATTAACACTAATTTATATTATAATTTCTATGCTCAAGAACCAAATCAATCATCATTTTCTACAGGCTAACATAGATTTTGATCAAATGTGATTCAGTCAGCTGTGGTTCGAGCCTAATTAAATGAAGATCACATGAAAAGATCAAATGAACTTTTAAAAAATAATGGGGCACCGTTTTTATTTTTAAATCAAAGGAACCATGACAGTATATGTATATATGTCTTTATCTTTCACTGTATACATACAGATACATAGATTTCAGAGGTGATCTTTGCCAGGAATGCAAGGCATTTTTGGACCCAGCTTTGATCAATCTTTTGAACATTTGCAAAGCAAACATCATCAGATCTACTAGATTCAAAGACTTAAATTTTGCTTGTGACATAAATAAAACATGTTGGAGAGATAGACATGCTTCTCAGAGAATTCCCATTCTCTGGAACAGGGTCCCCCATCCATGTGATGCAGAGTTTCCCCCTATCCCTATTTAAGCCCAACTCAGACCAATGGATGGGTCACTGGAAATTCATCCCTGGTCTGTCTCCTATGTCTGTGATGGACAGAGGCAGTCAGTAAATTACCAACTATATAAATCAAATTTGTGGGTCAAATTTTATTTGCACAGCTAGGCTTATAAGGTCCTTAGTGGTTATTAGCCTAGTATACACATATGCATCTATGAGCCTATAAAACAGACACTAGGAGATAGAGATTATTGATATCAACCATTTTCGAAAATGACTGAGTGGTTTCAAAATAATGTACTATACACAATGTTTCTTTAATGTCTGTATAATAATACACATAAAGGAACATCATCTTGGAAGCATGCGCAGATTCATGTTATTTTAAAGTTAGATGGCATTGTCCAAAAGATATGACAGCAAAAGGCAAGAAGTCATGTAAATCTACCTTTTATAATCTCCTATTTATAACTTGGACTTGGGGAGCCCCTTCCAAGGCATATTCAAAACTAACACTGACAAATAATGTCAGATGTTAACAATACATTATTTATTGATTGATTGATTCATTTATTCATTCACTCATTCATTTCCACTTGTTAACTGGGATATTTTAGCTGATCCAATGGCCCCTTTCCAATGGAGTCCTTGGGAGAAAAGCTACACAAATAAGAGAGAAAAAAATAATTCACTGTAGAAAGAAAAGTTCCAGAAACATAATACCCACAATGCAGTATATACCAGCAAGTGTTATAAAAAAATAGAATTAAAATGATTACAACTTATAATGTATGAAGTATGCAATATACACAAAAAAAAAAAAAAAATATATATATATATATATATATATATATATATATATATATATATATATATATATATATATATATATACATACACACACACACACACACACACACACACACACACACACATATATATTTATATATATATATATATATATATATATGGCTACAATTAAGAAGAGAGAAAGCTCACTTGAGCAAATGCTTTTTGTACAGTAAAAAAGTAAACACTCATGTGAGTTAATGTTTTTCCTAATGGAGTTTCCGCTGGCAGTCTTTGGAATGCAATTGAGATATAGTAGGTTAAGTGCATTTGTCTTTATGATACTGTTCTTTGATATCAGAGTTAGTATATATAATTAGCAGAGGGTGTGGGGGTGCAGTAGGGGCTTTCCTCCTGAAAAAAAATAGAAAGTCATAATTGTTCTTTATATGAGCATTCACTCATATAAGTGTTTGCTCTAAACTGATCGCTGTTTAGAAGTTCGCTCATATGAGTGTTCACTTCTTGATGAGGCATTCATGCATTGGCATGCAGTTTCCTTCAGGGTGCACATATAATAGGATTCACTGTAATTAAAACAAATAGTCATTGGGTTCATAGCAGTAACAAGATAATATAGTCATATGACCATTAATGCCTTGTCAGTACCTACTCTCAGACTTTAGCACCTTTCCCAAGGAGTGCTAGGTGTAAATTTGTAGGTACCCATGCAGTTATCTGGTTCTGTTTGAAGAATGATAATGGATTGCATTGCTTATTCTGTGGGAGAAATGTATTATAGAAAGGGGGAGCTCCTGCTTAATCAATCTAGCTCTCCATCGTTTTTTGTTTATCTGATGATAAACATTTAGATTCCTGCTTTTGGTGTTTGGGGAGCTATTAAAATTTTGGAGATACAGGAAATTCAAATGTAAAAGGGTCTCAAATGATGCGGTAGGAGAGGCACAGATAGTACCCTTAAGAGTCTATAAGATATTGAGTAAAAGGATAGATTTTCTAGCATCTTCTGATAATTCCTCATCTTTAAGCCCATAATCTTTTTGGCTAAGAACAGTAGGTTCTTCTGTAATTATTTGATATGTCTTCCAGTGGGAGTGTTGAATGCAATGATTGCTCTAATCCAAGGGGAATGATCACTTCTTTAGAGATGGTTGACATATCCTTGGTCATCAGCTGTGCTAAGCATAAGGACTTTCTGACTGCAGTCACTACATGATGATCAAAGGAGAGGGAATTTCCAACCCTGGATCCAAGGTTCCTGCATACGTGTTTGCTTTGTAATTGTCTGTGCTGCAATATTGAGATTATGGGTTGTTTGCCAAATGCAAAGATATTATCCTTTTTCATATCTAATTTTGGCCATTTTTAATACATCAGGTATTTACTAGGACAAACTTTTTTCCTTCAGGGTATAGGTGATATTGGAGTGGTCTTTACAAAAGCACTCAGTAAAATTAGATAAGCAGAGGTCCTGGGTCCCAGTTTGTAGAACAGAGAAGTAATGCCAAAAAGGAAATATTCCAACATAGGATCTTCATGCTTTCAGATGTGGAACTTGCCACTCAAACTATATGGGTTCTACCCTTTAGCCAATTTATTATCCATCTTACCACGTAGAGATCTATGTTTTAGAGTATTTAGCTTTCCTCCTTTGTCTGTATGGGGTATAATGTAAAATGCCATTGACAAACTAAGATACACTGTGCAAATAACATATTCATTGTCCGCAACCTCAGTGACCCTCTAGAAAGTTAACCAAGCTAAATAGGCAGGATCTCATTTTACTGAAACCAAACTGTGGGGGTCAAGCATAGTGAGATTTTTTCATAGCATAATTGATGAAGTCAGTTATAATACACTCCAAAGTTTTGCAGTTCAGTCATGTCAGGCTGTTGAGTGTTTAATTGCCAGGGTCCATAGTAGGGCCACCATTATAGAAAGGCATTACTAATGTGGTTTGTCATAATTTAGGAATACATCCTAGAGCTAAGCATTGATTAAGCAGTGTGAAGAGAGAGATCCAGTGAGGGTATGTTTAGCATTATTTATTAAACATCCAGATGTGCTGTCAGGTCCCACTGAAGAAGTATTTTTGGTCTTTGATAACACCATCAAAACATATTCCTTGGGGATAGCAGGTGGCATAAGGGATTTTGATATATGGGGGATAAAATTTTTCAATAGAAGTTGTTAGCTAATATATTGGCAATGGCTATTGTACTAGTAGACATTTTATATCCTCAGTGTATGATATTTTAATGTAATTTAGTTGAGAAAGTCGTGGAGATGTGTGTGTGTGTGTGTGTGTGTGTGTGTGTGTGTGTGTGTGTGTGTGTGTGTGTGTGTGCACTTGCACGTGGTTCACTGTGCATGGTTTTAATTGAGAGGGAGAATTCCAGATTAAGTTTTGTGTAATGTGCAAATATATTTATGGGCACAAGGTATACAAGGTAATAGTAGCATTTGTTAGTATTTATTTCATATGCAGTATTATTACTGCACAGATAATACATTGGTACATTGCCAGTGAATATCACCTTACGGAATAATTTGAATTATAGCATCCAGATTTAATAGACTGTAAAACATATTTTAAGAAACACTGTAATTATGTAATCCATGTAATGCTACGATGACAAAATAGTCATATGAAAACACAACAAATTTTATTGAGTTTTGTTCTTTACTGAATTATTTAGCAAAAACACACTACATCAGAGGATATGTGGGCACGCATAGATCCGTCCCTATTTAGCTGTATTCGCTAGCCAAATCGAAGGCACTGTAGGGTGAAAAGATTAGATGGATGTTAATGCTTGTGGAGTCACTGATATGCATTACAGCGTAGTGATCGGTTCCTTATTGCATGCATGAAGACTGGACAGGATTACTGCAGTGCTTACATGCAGTAATTAGATTGTAGACATTTCATAATGTCAGGCAAATTGAGTTCCTGTTTGATAACAAAGACACTATTGTATGAACTGTGAGAGACCAGTGATCTCATTTACTGACTTCTAATAATCAGTGCTTCTCATCTGTGAAATAAACAATTACATTGATTATCAAACTGCTGTAGTGATTTGCTGTATCTGCAGAAAGTTAAATCTTTTATTTGTTTTTTTTTAATAATTAAAATAAAATCTGTCCCTGATTATCTTTTTGTGCATGGCCGCACTAATTTAAAATATGAAATGTCTGCTGGATTCCCTATTGAAATGTTAGGGCTCAGACCTAAAATGTGCTAAAATGACAAAATAAAAAATAAACAAAAGAGTGGAAAAAAAAGGAGAGGAGTGAATATTAAGCATTGCTGTTTTCCTTTAAACTTGTTTTTGCACCCCACCTGTGGAGACCACGCTGCCTTGAACTTATGTAGACCAACTACAAGATTGCCATACCTCAGAGAAAATGGAATATTCCAAGAATTGGCTCAGACTTAGCATATGTAAGACTGCATTTTCAGTCATCAGTCTCCATATTTTGGTACTCAGCATTGTGAGTCCTGACTTTTTAAATGACTACTGCCTGTAATACTTTTACAAGCCATGTTTTTTTTAAAGGTAAGATTGCACTACCTGCAAGCTTGATATTAAACACCTGGCAAATGCATAGAAAACTTTCAAAGTATTAAAACAGCCACTCTAATGAATATCAAGGAATATTTTTGTCAGAAATGTATTAAGACCAGGAACCTTTTTGTTGTATTATTTTAAATTTAAAAAAAGTTAATTACCAAAAGGGTACCACACTGATTCTGTCATAAAAGAAGTTCCTGGCAGGATAATTTCATAGAAAAACATGCATGATCAAATAGACATGTGCCCAAGCTTTTCTTTAAAGAAAGTGTCTGCAGGAACTAAGCACAACCTGAACAAGTGAGACACTCAAGTGATAATAAAAAGAAAGTAAACTAGAGGTAAATAACGCTAAATGGGAAAAAAAGTCACAAGTTCTGTGTCTTCATCCTTTTGATCATCATCACCATCTTTATCAACAACCCCCCTTTTCACATTTTCTACATGGGGTCAGGGTGTCATTTTTCTCAATTCAGTGCCGCTGTCCTCCCTTCTTCAATAGTCATGCTTGTCGCAGGTCTTCTCTCATGCAGTCTGTCCATATCTTTGCTGGATGCCCTCATTTCCTCTTGCCTTCTTTCATTTTTTTCCAGATCTTCTTCACTAGATTGTCTTGTGCTTTCTTTCATATATGCCCAAATCACTGTAATCTGTTCTCTTTGACCTGCTCTGCAATTGGAACTACTCTGGCTTCTGTTCTGATTTCCTCATTTCTTAATATGTCCCACAGTGAGAATCTTGCCAACCATCTTAGGAAATTCATCTCTGTCCTCATCTGTTCTGCCTTCTCTGCCCAGTTTTCTGTACCATACAGTAGTACTGGTTGCACCATTGTTATGTACACCTTAACTTTTAGCTTCTTTGGCATCCTCCTACTTCCTGGACTTCTACAATTCACCATGAGCTTTCCTTATGTATATTATTGTGCTTGACTGCATGTATGTTCTATAGTCCTCACACATGCTGTTTTGACAAGCTGCCATTCTTCCCCAACTCCACTGATTTCCTATTCTGAATGAGATGCCAGAATGCGGAGTATTTTCTTGAACTCTTGTGCTTTCACTCAAGTAAACTTCCAGGTCCTCAGCCTAGCATTGGTTGACCTCAGAGCCTTCTCTGACCATTGCTTGCAGATGACTGTGGCCACCAGATGTTTATTCTGTAGGCCTAGTGTTTTACTGGAGATGACTTTACAATCTCTGTCTGTCCTGCAATATTTTCCTTACTAAGAAGATGTTTACCTGAGTTGCATGTTGGCCATTCTTGTATATAATATGGTGATTGTCTGTTTTGCTAAAACATGTGTTGGCCAGACAAAAGTTTAAAATGGCCTCTCTTTCTTTACTCCTGTTGCACCACCCATGTGGACCCAGGCAATCTTCATATCCTGCTCTGTCTGTCTTGATATGAGCATTCAGGTCTGACATTATCAACACCAATTCATATTGTTCTGCTTTATCCAGTAGGTCCTGCAACTACTACCTGAACACACTCTTTTCCTTGCTATTGCAACCCTGGTATTGGGCATTTGCTGAGATTACAAAGTCTGCGGTGGTGGTGCTGCGGTAGCGTTTTCGCCTCACAGTAAGATGCTGTCTAGTTCGATTCTCAGCTAGAGCGCCTTCTGCGTGGAGACATGCGTGAATAGGCATACCTTCATTGAAGGTTGTGCACCAGGGCTGGTAACTCGGCACGTAAAAATCAACTACCAATCATTAGTGGACCGGAGTTCCGCTGTTGCGACCCCTAACCGGGAAAAGCCAAAAGACACAACAACAAAAAGTGCCACATCCTTACACTTCAGTCTGACTGCCAAGACGCTGCCACCAATTGTGATGACATTCTTCACTGTCTCTCACAATTCCCACACTTCTAGTCTGTGCTCACCCTGCAGAATCTTGATCCCAAGACAAGTGCATTGCTCTTCCATCTTGTCTCCTGGATACAGAGGATACCCAGCCTTCTCATTACCATTAGGTTATTCACTTTCAGGCTGCACCCAGTCAGTGAACCTATACTGAGTGTAGCAATCCTTACTTCATATTTGGCAGGTTGATTGGTTTTACATGCAGCTTTCACTCAGCAGAGTTTTCCCAGGTAAACCACGCTGGGCAATTGGACACCATCTGACAGGAACTTATTGACCAATGTGTAATGGGGCTTATAACAGGCATACATTGACCAATAGAGGCACATAGACACCACCATTAGCATGTGTCTTTGGCATAGGTTGCACTAAACCAGGTTCTCAACCCACTTATGATTTGCAAATACCCATGCCCATTTTTGGTGACATTAGTCAATGTGACCATATCACCTAGAAACAGTTTTTACATCACTGATTTGCTAGCTCTGACATAGTGTATGGTCTGTGATCTGCATTTCCCATCTAGAAAAATACTATGCATCAAAGCTGATGCTTAAAGCTATTGGTCCATACATCTCTTACCCAGTAGACACCACCTAGAGTGGATGCTGCTGCTGTCCACAACTCTATTCAATTTTGGATGAGTCTGAGGTAAAAACACACAGCATACTTTTGGGAAATGGGAGAAGCCCAAAAGAGATACAGGGAGAACATGCAACCTCCACACAGGCAGGCCTGAACCTTGTACAAGGAAGACAAAGACCTTAAGCAACTATGCTCTCTTCATCTTTTTTCATTTAGTCTTAAATAGACGCTACCACCTAAGTATCTACATTGCCATTGCACTTAATACTATTGCATGACAACAGAAGCTCTTTCTCTCATCATAAAGGCTGGTAAAATTGTGAATGATATTTATCAAACCTTGCCTGAAAATAAGGCTTTAGAAAGGATACACAAGACCCAATTAAAACATTAGTTATTTACAGTATGATTTTGTCTTGACTAGAAACTATCATTTTTAAAAACAGTAAGTCAAAGATTTGCCATGGACTGATGTTTTGCCTAGGACTGGTTCTCTGACATATATTCACTTAGTGATGAAAAAACACTCCATCTTCCCTACTAAGGCTACATTCAGAATTTCAAAACTTCATACTAAGATATGGTGGAATGGTCATCAAGAAAGTTAGTAGCAATCTCTTGGCTTTGTGAGCATATTAGCTACATTTCATAAGAAATTTATTCCCATCTCCTCCCCACATGAATTTATCATCTCCCATCAAGTTGTCAAATCTAGTTTTAAAAGTAGGCAGGTTATTACATAGTTTGATATATAGCAGAGTTATTTGAAAGACAGGCAATACATTGAATTACAAATCTGTCATGTCAACAGATCTTTTTGATCTTGTAGTGGAGGTCTTTGGCATGAGTGTTAACCAAACAGTTGTTTTCTACAAAACTGGAGGATGTAAAATGATTAGGATCTTTAAATGCTGAAAAGCTAAACAAATATCACCCCTCAAGAGTCTGTACAAGGCAGAGTATAGGGATAGGACTTTTATTCTTTCAGAGTAACTTAGACAGTGTAGTCCATAAATCTTCATGGTCAGAAATGTAGGGCCCTTTCAAGTTGGTCAAGGTGATTGTATTCAAGGATAGGTGTACCAGAGAAGAGAACTGAGAGATTAAGACTGCATGAGATCTAGAAGAGATTTTCTTAGAGATCAAATGAGAAAGACCGGAGGACATTGTGACTATAGTCAAGACATGGTGATCAAATGGAAGCTTTTTATTAAAATAACTACAGAAGTCCTGGAATATTGTAACTGCTTTAAGAATGGCACCAGAGTTGTTTCAAGAAGAGAAAATATTACCTTTCCCAAAGACAATTATACTGCATTTTTTAGCATTTATGTTAAGTCTGTAACTGGCTCACCAAGGTTGTTGTGGTCTAGGCTCTGCTGGAGTATATTTGGAGGCCTTAGCAGCAGTTTGCAGACATCAGCAAATTTAGTTTCTCACATACTTTTGACATCTGCCTCCACTTCTGAAAACTAGATACCATATAGCAGGAGATCCAGGGAAGATGCCTGTGTAACCCTTTTGGTGGCACTCCTTTGGGTAAAGGATGGACTCCATACATTAATAGTCTAGGTTCTTTCAGAGAGTCATTTAATTATGCAGAGAACTTCATATGGGTTTACCTTATTACATTGGTAGAGTTTATGTATTATTCTAGTGTGTTGGGTGATGTTGATGGCCTTGGCAAGTTGAAAATAAACCGTATGGACTGTTCCACCCTCTTCCAGGCTTTATTAATCCTTTCAAAGAAACTGACTATGTTTAGTAGCACAGCAGAGGCATAGCTAGGGTGAGGCAAAGGGACTGGCTTCTCCGAAAACAAGGTGTTAAAGGGTGCAATTGTTAGCTACAGCTGGTACGGTACCTCACAGGGTGTTTCAGCCATAACCTCAAATAAAGTATTGGTGTACTGAAATAAATGACCATTTTGTATTTGTGTCATGGCTAAAATGCTGAAGTGCATAATATTTGGTATGTTAATTGCAAGACACTTGTTTCATTTTTAGCAACCTAGCAATTGGTCATCATGTCTGAGAGGACATCTTTATGGCCCTCAGCACTTTGAAAGAACCTTTTTTCCTGTTTAAATTACAGCTGGAGGGTATCCCAGAAAATATAGATGCACAGGGAGCAAGATAACCAGCTGCAGCTTTGATGTATAGTCTGCCCTTTAGTAATTCAAACAGGTTTCGGTCCAGAGTTTGTAAGGCTCATGTATCACTGCTTAACTACTTGGCAATTATCTGCTACATAACTTTACAGGAGATACCTGTGAGGTTATAGCTTTGAGTTTGATTGTGCTGCCTTGTGTAATGGCTTCACTATGGCCATTCTTCATGCTTCAGGGGCATCATTGGTGTAGACATTTAAACTGAAGAGCTTTTCGTCTAAACAACACTATGTACATAGTAGGGATGGTCCCCTATTAGAAGTCCGAAGACGCATTCTTTGGAATGCATCTTGGTCGAACTCAAAAGCCTGAAATGGCAAAATATCGAAGTTTTCTTACATTTAGCATAGTTTTTATGGTACAGCAGTATTGCATATTTTTATGGTTTTAACAGTTATGATCATTTTCTCTTATATATTTTTTATTTTTTATTATACATTTTTTATTATACATTTATTAATACAATTTTATAAGTTTTATATTATTGTTAGATTATTGCCCCTGACTATAGTTATTATATGTGCATATGATTATTGAATGTATTATTAATTCTAAACTTATATATTCATATTTAAACTCTATGAGTGTTTTATAAATTAAATTATATGAGTATTTTATTGACAAGAGAAATTTATTGTAACAAAAGGGATAGGACTGCTTTTGTATGTTTTATTGTATATACCTTTAAATCAACTCATGAGAAATGTGCT
The DNA here is from genome assembly GCF_019279795.1 of Protopterus annectens. NCBI lineage: Eukaryota > Metazoa > Chordata > Ceratodontiformes > Protopteridae > Protopterus > Protopterus annectens. The sequence continues at coordinate 282,426,590 of NC_056744.1, forward strand.
TTGGCGCCACAAAGTTTATATAATGAGTGCAGTACTAATTAATATTGTTCTAAAGAAGTCTGCCTGTGTCAGATGAAAGCGCTTAACCCAGAGTGTTTAGTTACTTTGTGTTGTTTGCAATAAACTTGTGCACTGTCCAAGCCGAGGAGTTATTGAGTTTGCCATTCCACACCAGCCATTCAATTTTATTATGTTGTTGCTGCGTTGGTGTTTATATATATATATATATATATATATATATATATATATATATATATATATATATATATATACACATAACTAGAGAGACAGATAGATAGATGGATAGATGGAGAGAGAGAGTGAGAGAGAGACAGAGAAATGCATTAGGCCTTGAGTTCTGAATAGAGTGCAAAGGGCAACCACAACAATTAAGACTACCTGTATATCCAAAAAACATATGTACCTTCACAACCAGAGATCGTATAAGTCTTGTATTAATGGTCATGGCAGAGCAGAGTTTCAAAAATTATGGCAACAGAGACTTAATCAAATTGGAGCAGACCTTATGAAATAAATTTTGGAGGATGCCACAATTATGGAAAATCAACTAAAAGACAGATTAAGCTTGATCCTGGGTTCTTTAGAGTTATCTGTCTACACACACACACACACACACACACACACACACACACACACACACACACACACACACACACACACACACACAGATTATAGATATGTAGATACCAACATATATCTATATCTAAACTATATCTATATCAATACATATACCTGTATGCCTAAATACATTGGTTCATGGAATAATACTAGGCTAACTGCTCTGATGGGCTATTTTAAGCCTAACCAATAACCCATGGTCAGAAACAAACCCTGTGCCTTGTGTCTATGAAAACCTTAACCATTAGACCAAAACCAATCCCCTTAAAATTGATGTGCTGCTTTTGGATGACAATGGCATATATACATATATATCTATATCTATATTTATATATGCATTTACGAATGTAGCCAAGTAAGTTCCTACGAACCTACAAGTTAATGAATTAGAACAAATTGAACCAGTACTGAAATTCCCAACACTATTAGTGATATTAGTAATAAAGTTATATAAAAATAGGTAAATACCCATTGCCACAGACATTTTTAGCAAAGAGCTGATTAGTTTTGGTTCAAAATGTGATAAGGTTAATGCTGTTTCTTCTTTGAAGTATAATATTTCTTCAGATTCCCTACATGTTTTATTTACATGACTTCTTAATTAAGTATGGGCTTAACATTTGCCCAGCTCAAAGACTTTCAGTCCCTGAAGTTGTAATGGACCTGTATATGATCACTTGATGTATTATTTTTTGACTTATGTTTGGGTGGAGTGAAAAGGACAGTAATGCACTCAGACAGCCCTAGTCTTTTGTACCATTAGTTAAACCTAATGTATTATAGTTTGCTAAGTTATCTGAAACAGAGATTAGAAATTTAGACAATCATTCTAATCATCTTATAATCATCTCACAATTTAACAGCTTCAGAAAGGTTCACATTTAAAGCCTTAAATGGTCAAAATTACATCATTATAATAGCCACTGATGAATGCAGTAGCTGATTCTGTAAAGGGAAAGCACAGGTTATTAAAAGATAACGTAGTATATCAGAACGTTGATGAAAATATTCTTTAAAAAAATGCAAAAAAACAAGTCAATAGTGAAATGTATTTGTTTTTACAAGGGTGTGTATCTAGACAAGAGTATCAATATTGTACTGTTTGCAAATCTAGTTGGCCAGTAATGTTCAGCATTCTGAAAATACACAATGATCCACTATATCCCCATGCACCCAATCATGTCATCACAGGGGTTTATAACGGAACATAAATAAAATCCATTAGACAATTAATTAAAACCAGTTCTGAAATATTCAAAAAAGTGTTTTAAAGCGACATGAGATGTTTTAGACTTTTTAAGAAAAAAGTACCAAAACAGAGATGTTATAGTTACATTTGATATAGTGACCCAAAACATTAACATGGAGAATGGTTTTGATACAGAAACACTTAGATACTGCATGGAATCTTAAGCATACTGTTCAATTAACATACATTATGTGTTACTACATTTCTATTGAGTATAGTGTTACAGAATAACAAATTTATAGTTGGAAGAAAAAAGTTTAGACAAAAAAAGCTGCCATGGGAGCCAAAGTACCTCCAACCTATGAAAGTTAGGTTGAGGCACATGTTGAAGAACAGTGCATTGTACATTACCAGGTTTAAGAAAGATACTATTGTAAAAAAATAAATGCATAGACAATTTGTGTTTCGTATGACAATAGTATATAAAAGGTTTATCAGATTTCCAATGGGATATTGCAAGCAGCCCTGCCACCTTAAGTTATAATTTTGACAGTAGTACTAAAACTATATTTTTTGAAGTTATTGTGTACATTAAACAAAACATTTACTATACATATTTTTCTCCAAAGGATTATACTAATACAAATTGCTGCATTTTACAAGTGACTGTACTTTCTGTATGAAAAAATGTGATCCTAAAACTCAGATAACTGGTTGTTAGGTGGTACATTACTGAAAATAGGAATTTTTCTGATTGTGTGCAAGAAATGATTGGTAGAGTCAAATGGGTCTATATTAAATCAGCAAATGCTTAAAAAAGCGAACTTGGATTTACTGACCCCATATAAGTGAAAGCTTACAATCCCGAACACTCGGAACAGCGATTTATTTTTCCCAGGGAAAAAACTTGCTGTTCCACAAAAAAATAAAAATAAAAATAAAAACTTCAAAACATTACACCCCCATGTGGAGAGCTGTGCCCCCCCCCCCACTTAAATATACCAACTCCGAGATTGCACTACAGCAACAAAAATGGCAAAGTAATGGAGACGGCCAAGCGATTTCTTTCCAAGGGAAAGAAATTGCTTATATGCCGTTTCACTATTTTGCTGTTTCATGCTTTTAAGTTCGATTAAGACACATTCAAAGGATTGCATTTTCGATTATATAATAGGAACCTGTTTCAAATGTAGGTGTCATCCAGACCATATGGTATATGAAGTATTAAAAGAAGTGGGATTTAATAAAATAGAGGATCAAAGACCGGTAAGGGTGACAAAGCATGAGAGAGGAGTTTGGCCTTGTAATCAAGTATACCAAACATTTTTTTTAGTCACAGACATCTTAAATGTTTGACTCAACTATGGGAATGTGCTAAGAGTAAAGAATTTAGTAGGTCTAACTAGTTTTATTATATTAGTATTCATGAGAGCACAAACATTAACACAGTTATTACAAATGAAGATTGTTCCAGAAACAGAGGCAAAGGTAAACTTTTAGATGTGAAGAATGCAATGTTTATTATTTTTCTTTGAACTAATAGCTTAATCCAGGAGCCAAAACATTATTATATTCTTTATTCTTCCTTAGAGAATGGCCAATATGTTCACCGCCATTGTGATTGGAGAACAAACCTTCTCCAGAAGGGTGTTAATGTACAGGTAATTCCTGTTAAAAAAATGACGCTGCCGTGGAGCTCGGACAATTAGGAAGCTATTGGCTGCCATTATTTTACAATTGCTAAGCAGCGTTGCTGCTGTTTATCAGATGTACAATTTAATTGAAAAAAATAGAAAAGTGTCTGTGTGTGTTTATGTCTAAGTACATCTGTGCAGAAAAGTGAGAACAAGGTTAACTGAGACATAATTTTACACTCACTAACAAGCGCTTTAGCTGTGTAGTGGGTGTAAAATTAAAATAAACATAAAAAAGGAAAGAAAAGAGTGTGTGTGTGTTTGTGTATGTGTGTGTGTGTGAGAGTGTGTGTGTGTGTGTGTGTGTGTGTGTGTGTGTGTGTGTGTGTGTGCCTGTGTGTCATATGTGTATATATGTTTCTGTCTGCATGTGTGACTTTGTGCGTGCTTTTGTGCATGAAAACAGAAGTGTATCTGTGTGTGAGAGAGAGAAAGTGAGATTGATTGAACAATGGCAACAACAGTTAAGAGGTGTTTGCATACCTCTCAACTTCCTAGCTCAAGAAGTCTGGATAAAGCCTGAAATAAAGGGAGACCAAAAGTTTAAAACTAGGAACAGATTATGAATATTGCTGTTATAAAATTTGAAAGTTGCTTAAATAACATGATTTGTGCTAGCATGCATTCTCTGAAGGAAATAAAGCCTGGAATGCAAATGTATGTCATTTAGTGAATTCAGTCCCCAATAACGTGCAACAAACCACAAACTTTATGACTAGGGGACCAAAAAATAAAGTAAATATCTGGATAATTTTTTAAATGTTATATTTTGGATGTAAAATATTTTCTCCAACACCATTTTCATATACTACAGCAAGTTTGAAACATTTGGGAGAGGAACTATTTTACATCAAAAATATATAAAAAAATAATATAATAAAAAAATAAGTAACTAAAACACAACAATTTTACAGACAGCCCATTTTCTATGCATAATAATGCCCTCCGTGGTATGTGTTACTGTGTAAAGATCCTCCAGAAGTGTAGAGGCCCTCTCCCTGCAATGTTGGGCATTATAACACCCCTGGGCAGGTGTTATTTGCACAGAAACACACATACTCTGTTGGGCATTATTGCTTGCTTAGCAGACTTTGCACCATAAAATGGAAGGTCAGCCAGCTTGTCTACACTCTCCTGCCAGCCTCATAGCATGTGGTTTACTCAGGAAATGTAAAAACTGCCTGATGCTCACAGATAATTATCTTTTACTTAACTTATTGCTGTCCATTTGTGAGAGATGCAAGTACTTAGACAAATATGGGGCCACACTCTCACAAACAACTATATACTGTGAGCATCACCCACATACACCACAGTCCACATATAACAAAATTAAATAATCATATGTTGAAGCATTTAAAAAAATCACTGCCCAAGCTGCTACAGCTTATTAGGTGCAAGGCCCAGTGTAAACCAAGCTTTGATTAGTCATAAATCAGTGGGAAGTCACTATGAAAGAACATATCCTAAACACAATACACAAGAGCCATCTTCAAAAACAAGTAGAAGTGCATTAGCAACTGGAAATTCCATTTTTAAAGATAGATCATGTCTGTTAAACATGGTTGTCTTCTTCAAGAAAGTCATTAAGGCCCTGGAGAAGGAAAACACAGTGCATGCCAACTATCTTGACCTAGTCAAGACATTTGACATGATCCTCCACTCAGGTACTAAAGAGTAACTCTCCCAATTGGGAATTAACCTCTACATTACCAGATGGGTAGCCAACTGGCTCACTGACAGGACTCTGATGCCCCTAATTTTGGTACTGGAAAGGAATGTTATTTTCACAAGTCCCATACTTTATTATTCCTAACTCATCCAACCCATCCATCCATCCACAACCCCTTGTCCAGTTTTGCATATGGAGTCAGGTTCTCACTTCAACAGTGATAATCATCTAGATCGAAGGAGTACACCACTGGGTGATTAGCCCAGCCACAGCTGTTCTTGCATACCACACACTTACATACTCACGTACTCATTAAAACCTATGGCCTATTTAGAGTGTCCACTCTATCTACTGCATGTTTTTGGAATATCTGCATATAAAACTTCAAGCTACATTGAGCTTCTGAAACATATCAGCTAAACTATATCTTTATTACTCACTGCTTCCTCTGTTTAGCCCATCAAAGTCTAGAATAAATGAAACCTATGGAGAAAATTCCATATGTATTAAAAAATAGCTTTAATACCTTTACTCAGTTTTAAGAAATCTTGTGCCTGGAATGCTGAGTCTCTGATAATGAGTAAAACAGTAAAATAAAATAACTCCTCTAAGTCATCTCCATCCACTCAAACTGTCCAGAAACATGACCTAATATAACACTAAAATGAAACATCAATTAACATCATCAGCAGCAACATAATTTTATATTAATGCTTTCCATGACCAGTTTGATACCTTCCCTTGTCCCAAAAAAATCTATGACATCCACATGCATTTGGAAAGCACATTTAATCCAAAAATGCATTGCTACACTAAATTGAAGTAATACACATTCACCCATTATACATCTGACATCAGCATTACAAAAAATTTACATCTTGAAGTATTAAAAAAGCTATACTGGTTATCCTTTCACATATTCATAAGCCACTCATAGACTATAAAATAAATTTGCTGTATCAGTGCATTTTCATTAATAATAAACAGGTTTTATCTCTTAGGAAGTATGGTATGCTGGGAATATCAATGCAAAATGAATATACAAGAGAAATCAAAGTGCATTAAATGTCATTAATATCGCAGTCAGGTATGCAGCATAATTAGAACTCCGATGTAGTAAAAATAATGAAAAACATTTCTAACAGTAGTACACAGTATTACGCATTAACTTCATAGACTAACATAAGCACTTTGAACATAAAAATGAACATCCCAAATCAGTTTGTAAGGTATGTTCAGAAATGTGTAGCCCAAAAATGCATGTGACATTTAATAATTGCAGAGTCAACATTATCAAATTTTGTAGCATACATTTTCAGAATTCACACATGACATAAAATGGTATTTGGCTACTTACTGAAAGTTTATAGCTTACAGCTCATTTCAAAATCATGCACTCTGAATCTGTTGCCCACTAGATCAGAACAAAAATCCTGTCCAAGCTCTTTAGTTCAGTGCTAATTTGCTTCCTTATAATGAGTTTTAGATTAACAGTAGTACACTTATTAATACAGCTATTGAAATTCTGATAGTGCCAAACAATAAAATCCAGCCCACACAATCAGTCACACAGAAAGGTGTGCCAGAAAACTAAAACTAATATGAAAAAAATATTAACACCATATATATATATATATATATATATATATATATATATATATATATATATCAGCTTATAATAATAATAATCTCAAGCAAGTGTGCGATGTAGTGAACTATTTAGTCAAAGTCTTTGGAATATAATGCATCCAGTACATTGACACTTGACCATGCTACTGTACAAACATCATCATTTGTCTATCTCAGTTCATTAGCACACTCCGACATAATCAAGATCCCATGTAATATGCAGGCTCAGGAAACCTTTGCTCCTCAGTTTCAGCATTATAATGACAATTTTATTAGCCACCAGTCTATCAGCACATCAATAACAACAATGTCCAAAGTCTATCTAAGTGGCTATATGAATGCTCTCTCCACATACCAGGCCACAGCTACCTCATCTTCCCCTGTCCAGAAGTTTTCTCCCAGTCCACTCTTGCTCTCAGAATTTCACAACACTCATTGTGTTTCACAGGATCTGTAATCACTGACTCTTCACTCATATAGTCCATAAAAGGCTGTAGTCTTCATAAATGATCAATTGTAGATAGAGCTGAAGTAAACATTTACATTTGTGATCTTAAATAGACATTCACCACCACTGGGAGTGACAGCCTGTAGCCGTATGCTGTCAGCATTTCTTCATGTCATGCACAAACTGAGGCCTTTGCTGCACACGTTTTCAAGGAAATCATGCCTCACCAATATTGGTTTGGTTCCCACTGTCATTTTCTTCCCAGGCTGTCATAATGGAGATAGAAATTATTACTTTTCTGTGTTAAATTAGACTAAAGTTAATCTGAATTAACCATACCCCCACAGTTATCTGCCACTAACAGTTACAGTCTGGACACCTCCCAAATATATGGCAAACTGCTTCCCACCTTAATTTGCACAAAGATCCATTCAAAATTTCACTGAACCACAAATTACGCCTCCATGATGAGTCTTCCAATGTAAACAACTGTTGTTAAATTTGAGTGATTGGACTGCTCAGTTACTTTGACTTATTCCAAACATCCAACACTCATTGCTGCTGTGATGCCTTAGAGCTATTTTTCATTTAGAAACTCACTAACTTCTTTTCCAAATGTATCATATTGCTTCACATATAATTTTTTCAAACTTGGAATAACTTTTATTTCTTGTCAGATTCCTACTTCCTGAAAACTATCTATGTCCATTTTCCAGAACCCCATAACTGATTGATGCAATACTGTGCTTGCATACCTCATGGGTAAAAATCAAGCTTATTCAGAGCTGATGGCATAGAGCAATGGAGCTTATCCAATTACAATGCACAGCTGTTTTTAAATGTTAAATATGAAGCTAATCCCGTAGGAATTGTGCTTCCACTAAATTCTATGTAAGGCTGTAGCATACTAAAATATTGCTGCTTTGCTGATAGCAAAATGTTTTTCTCTAGAGTTCTGCATGAAAAATGTTGTAATACACTAAAATGTTACTAGTGATATGTTAATTGACTGTAAACATGACTGTTTGCAGTGTCTTAAAATGTGATTTCATTGCTGTGTATGTATCACTGCAAACTGTCAGTTAGGAATGCTGTTTATTCCCCCAAATTTTTACACAGCCAGTAAATTACAATCATACTTAGTCACCAATAAAATTGCCAAGGTTGTGGAAGTCAACACAGCCTTGATGAATCCATAATTTTGATAATGTCAGCATTTACCTTCTCCTACTCTTCATACTTGTGTACTAGCTCAGTACTCAGAAGTGGATCTGTTACTATTCAGTCAACATATAGGAGTAGCAAATTGAAATTTTGGGGGGAATGATACTCTGATTGAAGATGAAACTAGTTATCCCTGGCCCTGACTCCTGAATGAATCAGTGTATATGGTCACAATGCAGTATCAGTCTTGCAATAGGTAGCAAATTGCTGCATTTTACAAGTGACTGTACTTTCTGTATGAAAAAATGTGATTCTAAAACTCAGATAACTGGTTGTTAGGTGGTACATTACTGAAAATAGGAATTTTTCTGATTGTGTGCAAAAAATGATTGATAGAGTCAAATGGGTCTATATTAAATCAGCGAATGCTTAAAAAAGCGAACTTGGATTTACTGACCCCATGTAAGTGAAAGCTTACAATCCTGAACACTCGGAACATCGATTTTTTTTTCCCAGGGAAAAAACTCGCTGTTCCACAAAAAAATAAAAATAAAAATAAAAACTTCAAAACATTACACCCCCATGTGGAGAGCTGTGCCCCCCACAACCCCCCCCTACTTAAATATACCAACTCCGAGATTGCACTACAGCAACAAAAATGGCAAAATAATGGAGACGGCCAAGCGATTTCTTTCCAAGGGAAAGAAATTGCTTATATGCCGTTTCACTATTTTGCTGTTTCATGCTTTTAAGTTCGATTAAGACGCATTCAAAGGATTGCATTTTCGATTATATAATAGGAACCTGTTTCAAATGTAGGTGTCATCCAGACTGTATGGTATATGAAGTATTAAAAGAAGTGGGATTTAATAAAATAGAGGATCAAAGTCCGGTAAGGGTGACAAAGCATGAGAGAGGAGTTTGGCCTTGTAATCAAGTATACCAAACATTTTTTTTAGTCACAGACATCTTAAATGTTTGACTTAACTATAGGAATGTGTTAAGAGTAAAGAATTTAGTAGGTCTAACTAGTTTTATTATATTAGTATTCATGAGAGCACAAACATTAAAACAGTTATTACAAATGAAGATTGTTCCAGAAACAGAGGCAAAGGTAAACTTTTAGATGTGAAGAATGCAATGTTTATTATTTTTCTTTAAACTGATAGCTTAATCCAAGAGCTAAAAAATTATTATATTCTTTATTCTTCCTTAGAGAATGGCCAATATGTTCACCGCCATTGTGTTTGGAGAACGAACTTTCTCCAGAAGGGTGTTAATGTACAGGTAATTCCTGTTAAAAAAATGCCGCTGCCGTGGAGCTCGGACAATTAGGAAGCTACTGGCTGCCATTATTTTACAACTGCTAAGCAGCATTGCTGCTGTTTATCAGATGTACAATTTAATTGAAAAAAAAATAGAAAAGTGTCTGTGTGTGTTTATGTCTAAGTACATCTGTGCAGAAAAGTGAGAACAAGGTTAATTGAGACATAATTTTACACTCACTAACAAGCACTTTAGCTGTTTAGCGAGTGTAAAATTAAAATAAACATAAAAAAGGAAAGAAAAGAGTGTGTGTGTGTGTGTGTGTGTGTGTGTGTGTGTGTGCCTGTGTGTCATATGTGTATTTATGTTTCTGTCTGCATGTGTGACTGTGTATTTTGTGCATGAAAACAGAAGTGTATCTGTGTGTGAGAGAGAGAAAGTGAGATTGATTGAACAATGGCAACAACAGTTAAGAGGTGTTTGCATACCTCTCAACTTCTTAGCTCAAGAAGTCTGGATAAAGCCTGAAATAAAGGGAGACCAAAAGTTTAAAACTAGGAACAGATTATAAATATTGCTGTTATAAAATTTGAAAGTTGCTTAAATAACATGATTTGTGCTAGCATGCATTCTCTGAAGGAAATAAAGCCTGGAATACAAATGTATGTCATTTAGTGAATTCAGTCCCCAATAACGTGCAACAAACCACAAACTTTATGACTAAGGGACCAAAAAATAAAGTAAATATCTGGATAATTTTTTAAATGTTATATTTTGGATGTAAAATATTTTCTCCAACACCATTTTCATATACTACAGCAAGTTTGAAACATTAGGGAGAGGAACTATTTTACATCAAAAATATATAAAAAAATAATATAATAAAAAAATAAGTAAGTAAAACACAACAATTTTACAGACAGCCCATTTTCTATGCATAATAATGCCCTCCGTGGTATGTGTTACTGTGTAAATAATGATCCTCCAGAAGTGTAGGGGCCCTCTCCCTGCAATGTTGGGCATTATAACACCCCTGGGCAGGTGTTATTTACACAGAAACACACATACTCTGTTGGGCATTATTGCTTGCTTAGCAGACCTTGCACCATAAAATGGAAGGTCAGCCAGCTTGTCTACACTCTCCTGCCAGCCTCATAGCATGTGGTTTACTCAGGAAATGTAAAAACTGCCTGATGCTCACAGATAATTATCTTTTACTTAACTTATTGCTGTTCATTTGTGAGAGATGCAAGTACTTAGACAAATATGGGGCCACACTCTCACAAACAACTATATACTGTGAGCATCACCCACATACACCACAGTCCACATATAACAAAATTAAATAATCATATGCTGAAGCATTTAAAAAAATCATTGCCCAAGCTGCTACAGCTTATTAGGTGCAAGGTCCAGTGTAAACCAAGCTTTGATTAGTCATAAATCAGCTGGAAGTCACTATGATAGAACATATCCTAAACACATTACACAAGAGCAATCTTCAAAAACAAGTAGAAGTGCATTAGAAATTGGAAATTCCATTTTTAAAGATAGATCATGTCTGTTAAACATGGTTGTCTTCTTCAAGAAAGTCATTAAGGCCCTGGAGAAGGAAAACACAGTGCATGCCAACTATCTTGACCTAGTCAAGACATTTGACATGATCCTCCACTCAGGTAATAAAGAGTAACTCTCCCAATTGGGAATTAACCTCTACATTACCAGATGGGTAGCCAACTGGCTCACTGACAGGACTCTGATGCCCCTAATTTTGGTACTGGAAAGGAATGTTATTTTCACAAGTCCCATACTTTATTATTCCTAACTCATCCACCCATCCATCCATCCACAACCCCTTGTCCAGTTTTGCATATGGAGTCAGGTTCTCACTTCAACAGTGATAATCATCTAGATCGAAGGAGGACACCTCTGGGTGATTAGCCCTGCCACAGCTGTTCTTGCATACCACACATTTACATACTCACGTACTCATTAAAACCTATGGCCTATTTAGAGTGTCCACTCTATCTACTGCATGTTTTTGGAATATCTGCATATAAAACTTCAAGCTACATTGAGTTTCTGAAACATATCATCTAAACGCTATCTTTATTACTCACTGCTTCCTCTGTTTAGCCCATCAAAGTCTAGAATAAAATAAACCTATGGAGAAAATTCCATATGTATTAAAAAATAGCTTTAATACCTTTACTCAGTTTTAAGAAATCTTGTGCCTGGAATGCTGAGTCTCTGATAATGAGTAAAACAGTAAAATAAAATAACTCCTCTAAGTCATCTCCATCCACTCAAACTGTCCAGAAACATGACCTAATATAACACTAAATTGAAACATCAATTAACATCATCATCAGCAACATAATTTTATATTAATGCTTTCCATGACCAGTTTGATACCTTCCCTTGTCCCAAACAAATCTATGACATCCACATGCATTTGGAAAGCACATTTAATCCAAAAATGCATTGCTACACTAAATTGAAGTAATACACATTCACCCATTATACATCTGACATCAGCATTACAAAAAATGTACATCTTGAAGTATTAAAAAAGCTATACTGCTTATCCTTTCACATATTCATAAGCCACTCATAGACTATAAAATAAATTTGCTGTATCAGTGCATTTTCATTAATAATAAACAGGTTTTATCTCTTAGGAAGTATGGTATGCTGGGAATATCAATGCAAAATGAATATACAAGAGAAATCAATGTGCATTAAATGTCATTAATATCGCAGTCAGGTATGCAGCATAATTAGAACTCAGATGTAGTAAAAATAATGAAAAACATTTCTAACAGTAGTACACCGTATTACGCATTAACTTCGTAGACTAACATAAGCACTTTGAATATAAAAATGAACATCCCAAATCAGTTTCTCAGGTATGTTCAGAAATGTGTAGTCCAAAAATGCATGTGACATTTAATAATTGCAGAGTCAACATTATCAAATTTTGTAGCATACATTTTCAGAATTCACACATGACATAAAATGGTATTCGGCTACTTACTGAAAGTTTATAGCTTACAGCTCATTTCAAAATCATGCACTCTGAGTCTGTTGCCCACTAGATCAGAACAAAAATCCTGTCCAAGCTCTTTAGTTCAGTGCTAATTTGCTTCCTTATAATGAGTTTTAGATTAACAGTAGTGCATTTATTAATACAGCTATTGAAATTCTGATATTGCCAAACAATAAAATCCAGCCCACACAATCAGTCACTCAGAAAGGTGTGCCAGTAAACTAAAACTAATATGAAATAAATATTAACACCGTATATATATATATATATATATATATATATATATATATATATATATATCAGCTTATAATAATAATAATCTCAAGCAAGTGTGCGATGCAGTGAACTATTTAGTCAAAGTCTTTGGAATATAATGCATCCAGTACATTGACACTTGACCATGCTACTGTACAAACATCATCATTTGTCTATCTCAGTTCATTAGCACACTCCGACATAATCAAGATCCCATGTAATATGCAGGCTCAGGAAACCTTTGCTCCACAGTTTCATCATTATAATGGCAATTTTATTAGCCACCAGTCTATCAGCACATCAATAACAACAATGTCCAAAGTCTATCTAAGTGGCTATATGAATGCTCTCTCCACATACCAGGCCACAGCTACCTCATCTTCCCCTGTCGAGAAGTTTTCTCCCAGTCCACTCTTGCTCTCAGAATTTCACAACACTCATTGTGTTTCACAGGATCTGTAATCACTGACTCTTCACTCATATAGTCCATAAAAGGCTGTAGTCTTCATAAATGATCAACTGTAGATAGAGCTGAAGTAAACATTTACATTTGTGATCTTAAATAGACATTCACCACCACTGGGAGTGACAGCCTGTAGCCATATGCTGTCAGCATTTCTTCATGTCATGCACAAACTGAGGCCTTTGCTGCACACGTTTTCAAGGAAATCATGCCTCACCAATATTGGTTTGGTTCCCACTGTCATTTTCTTCCCAGGCTGTCATAATGGAGATAGAAATTATTACTTTTCTGTGTCAAATTAGACTAATGTTAATCTGAATTAACCATACCCCCCACAGTTATCTTCCACTAACAGTTACAGTCTGGACACCTCCCAAATATATGGCAAACTGCTTCCCACCTTAATTTGCACAAAGATCCATTCAAAATTTCACTGAACCACAAATTACGCCTCCATGATGAGTCTTCCAATGTAAACAACTGTTGTTAAATTTGAGTGATTGGACTGCTCAGTTACTTTGACTTATTCCAAACATCCACCACTCATTGCTGCTGTGATGCCTTAGAGCTATTTTTTCATTTAGAAACTCACTAACTTCTTTTCCAAATGTGTCATATTGCTTCACATATAATTTTTTCAAACTTGGAATAACTTTTATTTCTTGTCAGATTCCTACTTCCTGAAAACTATCTATGTCCATTTTCCAGAACCCCATAACTGATTGATGCAATACTGTGCTTGCATACCTCATGGGTAAAAATCAAGCTTATTCAGAGCTGATGGCATAGAGCAATGGAGCTTATCCAATTACAATGCACAGCTGTTTTTAAATGTTAAATATAAAGCTAGTCCCGTAGGAATTGTGCTTCCACTAAATTCTATGTAAGGCTGTAGCATACTAAAAGATTGCTGCTTTGCTGATAGCAAAATGTTTTCTCTAGAGTTCTGCATGAAAAATGTTGTAATACACTAAAATGTTACTAGTGATATTTTAATTGATTGTAAACATGACTATTTGCAGTGTCATAAAATGTGATTTCATTGCTGTGTATGTATCACTGCAAACTGTGTCAGTTAGGAATGCTGTTTATTCCCCCAAATTTTTACGCAGCCAGTAAATTACAATCATACTTAGTCACCAATAAAATTGCCAAGGTTGTGGAAGTCAACACAGCCTTGATGAATCCATAATTTTGATAATGTCAGCAATTACCTTCTCCTACTCTTCATACTTGTGTACTAGCTCAGTACTCAGAAGTGGATCTGTTACTATTCAGTCAACATATAGGAGTAGCAAATTGAAATTTTTGGGGGAATGATATTCTGATTGAAGATGAAACTAGATATCCCTGGCCCTGACTCCTGAATGAATCAGTGTATATGGTCACATTACAGTATCAGTCTTGCAATAGCTAGCAAACTTGCTTTTGGTGTTGAAGGCTCTGGGTTCTATTCCCAGACCAACTAGATGGACTGCTGAAACTGCAGTGCAGCTTGAGGGGGTGCTGCTCTCCTGAGTGTGTTACCTTTTTGGTGATACTTTAAACTGAGGCCCCATCTACCTGAGTAGCTTGTAGTTTAGGTGGATATAAATGATTTTATGGCACTTATTGAAAAGATAAAGTACTTTATTAAGATAACATAAACATCATTTACATATTTACAGGTACATATCTACACTTTTCTATAAAGCATCATCATTATTATTTTTCCATAAGTGATCCCCACTCTTTCTTACAAAACCATTATCTATTTTTTACAATATATCAGACAAAATCCATTTCCCATTAAACAAAATTTCATTCAATCTTTCATTCCAAATAACTCATATTACTTAAATTCTTATCAACCTTTCTCACATATTATTTCTTCTTGTTTTTAGAATCTCCATACATGATCATATTTATATCTGTATTAAGTCATTAATACTCTCAACATTTTTTCTTCATAGAACTTTTTCCAGAGATTAACCCCTTTTTTACATTTCAAAAAAAAATGCTCTGTCGTCTCTTCCTCCTGCCAAAATAAACATATTATTTTAATTTTCTTTTTATATGGCATATTTCCTTTTACCAGTAAACTATCATTTATAAGAAGTAATGGCATTCTACAATCTTAGTACACCACATTTTCCTTACTTTAATTTATTTATTTATTTATATAAGAATTTATATAATAATAATATTGTTTCATTACATTATTATGCCACTTAATTTTATTCTTTTTTATATCATCAAGCTTCATTTTTCACATTAGTATTTTTCTTGATAATTTCTAACTTCTTAATTTATATAATATAATTATATAATCTTTATCTCTTTTTCTTATTCTTATCATGTCCCAACATGTTTTGTACTTATATTTAAATTTTTTCACTAGTAATTTCTTTTCTCTATATTTACTCACTTTAATACATTATATAAGTTTAAAGATGCAGAATAAACAATGGGATTTAATATCCCCAATCCCCCCTTCATCTTTGCACCTGTACAACACGCCTCTTTTCACTGGGTTTAGTCTTCAACCTCGTATGAAAGAAAGCACAAATTGTACAATTTCTTTTTCATATTTTTCTGAGATCATATAAAAAATTATATACATGCTGTTCTTCCCATTAAAACAGAATTCACCAGATAAGTCTTCTTTTTCTTGAATGCTAATCTATAAGTCCTTCACATACTGTAAGTCATATTTCTTTCATTTCTTTTATCAAACCCTCCCATTGCCTTATAACTACATTTTTCCCGGATTTTGCCCCAAAACCAACAGAGATAATTAATTTGTTGAAAAATACACCGCTACAATTATCACATCACCCAAACCCTTAAATTTATCTTTATTCAAAGTCATTCCCCCCTCCTTTAAACATACATTCAGAGAAACTAATGCTCCCTTCATCCAATATTTTATTCTTATCACCCCCTACTATTGGGAGGGTGGCCTAATGGTTGAGGTGTTTGCCTTACAAACACAAGGTACATGGTTTGAATCTCACAGGGGATAATTGGCTAGGCTTAAAGTGACTCGCAAGGGCAGTTAGCCTAGTACTACTCTATGAACCTATGAACCTATCATCTGCAGGATACACTAGACAATCTCAACGTACTGAAATGTTGAAATTCAGTATGTCAAGACCTAATAGTGGAAAGTGCAGTTAACCAAAACTACACTATGCCGAATCTGCAAATGTCAAATCTGCCGCTATCGTGGGTCATGTTCATGACGTGTGGTGCGGTCTGTGGATTTATCTGGGGTTTCAGGTAAGTGTTGTGTGTTTGAAGATAATGGGTAGGGATTTTAGTGTGTGTGAGTGTATGCGGTGGTGTTTGTTGTGTGTTTGTGTGTTTAGTGCGACCTCAGAGTTAGAATATATAAGTAGGGGGGGTGTGGAGGGTGCAGCCCCCCTGCTTATAGGTAGGTTAAGTGTGTTTGTGTATTTTGTTATGTTTGTTTAATTAGGTAGGTGTATGTGTGTGTGATTATGTCCTGGTTTGTGTGTGTGTGTGTGAGTGTGTGTGAATGGTGGCGCTTGTAGTGTTTGTTATTGTGGGTTTTTGTGTATGTGGTTTTTCGACTATTCAGTCTCGAAATACTGAAATTCGACATTTCAGTATTTTGAGATTGTATAGTGAATCCCATCTGCATATGTCAAAACTACTAGAATCACTACATCCTTTTACATCACATATCTAGCATCTTTATTTTATAAGTTATTTCACTCACCACTGCATTCATTGCTGATACAAACAATATCCCATTCATGGGACATCCTAGTCCTATACCACAATACATGCATATCTCTTTACTCAGTTACCTATTTACTAACACTCTCACTCTATTGCTCTGATATGCTGACATACACACTCTACTATTTCATAATGTTCCATAACTTCCCACAAAACATCATGTCCTACTTTATCAAATGCCTTACTAATATTACCTATCATAAGTTTCACAGCTTCCCTTTTACTTATAATATCATCCACAGTTTCTCAGACCACCAATAATAATTCATGGCATCCCTTCCCTTTGATACCATATATATTTTCTTCCATAATGTCCTTCATCCTTCTTTCCATTCTCCTCTGTATTATTCTTATGAAATGTTATAATCTGTATTATTTAATGTGATAGGTCTCCATTTTTATTTCATTCTTTTAATCTTTCTTCCACATATATTGTATTATGGCACTACACACATTTCTTCATAAATAAACCTTCTTTCAACAATTCATTCAAAACATTTACAAAACACAATCTTTGCCAGTCCCTTAATATGTTGTACACGTCATTCCCTATACCATCTGGACCTGATACTGAATCAACATTTACTTTTCTAAGTACTTCATCTACTTCACTAATAGTAATTTCTTCTTCATATTCGTCATTATCTCATTCCTGATTTTTGTTTTTACTTTCCATTCTCTCTTATTTTTTTTATACTTTTATATATCTTTTCTATATACTGTACTACATTACTCATAATTTGCTGTTGTGTTCTTTTTACCTATCCTTTTAAAATTTTATTTCCCACATTATACTAATATCATTGTAAACTATTTTACCAAAGGATGCAGACACCTATTCTCTTCTCCCCTGTAAATACTATCTCTATTTAAACAGTAATATATTAACTTATTCTCAATGTATTTTATAAATGTCCTTTTCCATATCATAATACTCTTGTATTTGTCTCTAAATTTTCAAATACATTTCTGTCTGTCTTTCCATACTTCACTTTCTCTTAATTTTTACATCATCTTGTCATTGGGGAAAAATATATGTCTTTTTTAGATTCAATCCACAATTCAGAACCATTTTTATATTAGTCCTTCATGGTTATATGACCCCTCCATAACTGCGATGCTTCCCACTCCTGTTACATAATTCCTCATAAAAAAATCATGATCTATTTTTATTCCCTTCCCTGTTCCAGTATACTACTTTTCTTCATCACCTTCATCCATATTGATAAATTATCTGAAAAAACTTCACCTGGTATATCCAAACCTTTCACTCATACAAAATAATCAATTTCAGATCCAGTTACCCCACTTCTATAAATCCATTGACGTTTTTCCACACAGCTAACTTACCACATTTTATCACTTGTATTTTTTAACATTTTTCCCTTTATTTTTACATTTCCCCTTATATCACAATTAAAGTCCCCTACAATAATAGTTTTCATGTTAACCATAATCTCAAATTTGCTAAAACAGATACTTACTTCCCTTGACATTTGTACACGCATAGACATTTTTTGATGTCTAGAATAGAGAATATTTTCATTAATAATATTTGTAGTTTATTAGAGATAGAACTTTTCAATAATGTATTTACTTTTCAAGGGGAATACTTTTACAAATTCAGGGACACATATGTAAATTTGACGATGAATATGTGGGAAGAGGAGTATGTGCTAAGTGCTGCTAATATAGAAAAAAGATATATATTATTATATAAAAGATTTGTGGATGACAGTCTTAGGTAATAGAATGGGATGGCATATGTACTGGTGGCTTTTGTTGAATATCTTACACATGTAGTTGATTTTTTTAAGTTTTAATTTGATGTTCTGTGATACAGCAACAAAATTTCTTAAAAAAATCAGATCATTGATAGAGGTTTAGATACTACAATAAAAAAAACAGTTAAAAAGAATAAGTACTTATATCAAAGTAGTATGCATCCTAATTTTATCTTTAAGAATATTGTGAAAAGTCAAATATTAGAGGTTACTAGATTAAACACTAAGGATGAAGTTTTTTTAGAAACAATTAGAGGAGATGGACTTTCTAAATAGGGGCTACTATGTAAAATAGATTAAGTATGGAAAGGATGATGCCATAAGTAGACAGGAAGAGGGAGATGGATCAGTTTCTTCAGATAGAAATATACAGACTAGTGTAGCTAGGATGTCAGACACATGACAGAGATATAAATTAACTTTTAATAGGATGACTGCCAAGATATAAGGAATAATAAAAAATGTATTGCTACAGCCTATTGGGTATTCTAGGTATGTCTGAGAAGTTTGACAGTGGATCATTATTTGGTTATAAGAATAATAAGTTATTAAAACAATCATTATGTTACAAGGAGCAGAATAACTTATTAGACCTGAGATCAAGCCAAAGGAATTGTACCTTCCTATGCTATAAATGTGAATTTTGTTAATATATTTTATATAAATTGCAGTTTTACACATCCCCAGTTAAAAAAAGGAATTTACGTTATTGACATTTGTTGATTTTGACAGCACACCCATTATATATATTGCATTGTGTGATGCTTGTCTCACTTTTTATACAGGGTAGACCAATAGAATATTAAAATAATGGATTTGTCAACATCTATCAGGTGTAAGATGACAGAATGATGCAACTGCATTATATAAGCATATAAAGAAAGATGGTAGTGTACATAGTTTTAAGTTTGCTGTTTTATGTGTAATGAAATTAGTGTCAAAAAGTGGTGATATAAAAATTTTAAAAGAGGAAGAAGAATACAGATAGATAACAATGTTTATAGAAGATATAAAACCAGGTTTAAATTGTACTGTTTTGATAAAACCAGGTTTAAATGGTACTGTTTTGATTAAACCTTTATTAAAATGTAGGAGAGTAAGCATTAATTGCTTTAATTGGCTGAGGATTGATCATATGACTGCAGACGTTTTATATAAATGATTATTTAATGTGATTAGTTGCTATTGCCAGATGAAGCACTTATAGTGTAAAAGCTGAGCTTGCATTATTAAAGTGTTAAACTTTTTAATTATTTTTCAAGCTGTTTTGTCTTGTGTTTTACACTTTTTAGATGTATTAACATCCAATTGCCTGCTTGAGCTACCTATTTAAAATATGTATGCATATAATGCTATAATTCTATAAACATATTCTCTCCACCTCATATCCACAACAGTTAACCTTCCCATCCTTGCCAATGTGATATCTGATATTCTTATTGTTTTTGTGCACAACACAGACACCCCAAAACAACATTCACTTTATAAATTTCATATTAGTTTTTACCCTTCATTTTTTCTGTTTGCAATCGTTCTTCATTTTTCAGGAATCTTACTTCCTCTATAAGAATAATATCCAGATGACATTTAGCACTCAATTCTAGTATCCATATCCTTTTTACAATATCAGCAATACTATTCATACTTAATGAAAGTACTCTAAAATTATCACTTTTCCTTTCTTTTTAAGTTTAAGAGCAGTATTTCAAAATTTTGTTTTCTTATTTTTTTTTCTTTCCCCAATATAATTTTTTTCTGAGTTTTTGTATTCCTTGATCTTCAAAGGCTGATTTTTAACTATTTTCATTTACAGAAATACATCTAAAATTACTTCTTACCATTCCTTTTTAATCCTTGAGCTGTGTTTTGAAATATCATTTTCCTTGCCCTTATCCTAGCACCTATTGGATTTATATTCCTAACATCCTTTACACTCCCTTCACAAACATCTGACTTATCTTTAATTTCATCTTCATTGTCAACACTCACAGCATAGTTATCTCTATCCTCCTGAAATATAACATTTTTATCCAAGTCATCTTTTGTTACCTCGCTTCTTTTTCTTAAACATCCCCCCCCCATTTCCTCATTACTTTCAGACTTTACAATAATTTCTTCATCGTTCTGCTCAGCATTACATTGCTTATTCTTTTTGCAATCAAACCAAAAAATGCCCTTTACTTTTACATATTCTACAGTTCTTTTTCACTTATAGATCATATGACCTTCACCCCACATTGATTATACCTTTTTTGTACACCCATTTCCATACAAAGAAAGTTAACTATCTTATATACCTAACTGTTCCTCTATAATCATCTGCATATATAATACTAGTTAAAAGCTTTATCACATATTTTTCATATTTTAAAATAACATCTATTTCCCATCCTCCATTCCAAATACTCATCTTTAACTTTCACAATACCAATAACTGAATAAAAGATAAATGAAAAATATTTTTAACATCTTTTAACTCAGTTTCATCACAGCAAAATTTAACAAACATTTTTTTTTAATTGAGTCCCTTGGCCAAAAAATATAAACCCATTCCATGGGTAACAGTCCTTCTTTTTTCACAATTAAACAAAAATCTTTCCATTAATTCTTCCATCTCAGATGTTGTCACAAATGCCTGTTTCTCCAAATGAATCAAGGACCTAATGACTTTTGCTTCAAAAACCAAAGGTAACACTAAATTATCTGACACAAAATATCTGTCTGTTATTTCTTTATTCTAACAACAAACTTTTTTTCCCTTTTAATAAAGTTTATGGTACCTTTTTTCTTCCAACTGCATCTGCATATGATTTTTCAGATTGCATCCCATCTTTAACCTTATGCCCATCCAATTTGTGACACATTTCCTTTCCACACATTAAGTACGTGATGGAGAAAAAGAAATAAAAAGGCAAAAAGTGAACAAAATTAATGTGGCTAATACCAATTGGGCAAAAGATATGGCTTACGGGTGCTAGAAAGGGGGACTGGAAAAGTGGAGTAGGCATGGTGCCAAGAAGAAAGCAAAAGGCAAGAAAGATGGTGATGGCTGCAAAGGCACGACTTTAAAGGGCGTTGACAGAATGAATGACAGAGAGGAAGAAGTTTTTTTTTTTTATGTATGTATTAGAAGGATTGAAGGGAGGGACATACCTGTTCAGACTGTGCCAAGATAGGAGGGAGATCACACAAGAATGAGCAAAAAAGGAAACAGAGGTACTAATTGATACTTTACTTCAGTCTTCACAAAAAAATAAATAAATAATAATAAGCAAAGTGATTCTGTGATGCTAAGAACAAGGCAAGACAGCATATGGAGAACAGTGAGCAAACACCTCAGTTAGACATAGAGGTGGAGACGTAACTGTTGGACCTAAAGAAGAACAAACCATGAGGACCAGATGTGCTGCATCCCACCTGCCAGAAGACTACTGATGTAGATCTTTTACAAACTAGTGCCCAGTGCAAAAATGCCTAATAACTAATGAAAGCAAGTTGTATAAGGGATAGTTAGGAAAGAAACTGAGAAATTGCAACACTATTAGTTTAGCAGCAATGGCAAAGAATGTCTTGGAAATAATTCCTAGAAGAAAGTTGGTAACATTCCTAGAGGCTGACATTCTGCAGTATAACCAACATGGATTCATGATTACAAGGATGCAACATTCAAACTGAATCCAGTTGTATGATTGGATCAAAGTTAAATCTGACACATGAGTACTGGTTGATGTGGTCTACCTAGGCTTCAGTAATGCTTTAGACTCAGTCCCATACATGATGCTAATAGGAAATCAAGAGGCTGATATAAGCAGACCTGAAGAAGTGGATGACTGCATGGCTAAATGATAACACCCAGCAGTTCTGGTGACAGGAACAATGTCAGGAAAAGAAAAAGTAACCAGCAGTGTACACTAGGGGTCAGTAGATGGCCAGTGATTTTCTTTGTGTTTCCCTCAGATATTCCTAAGGAAATAGAAAATAGGATAATCATATTTATATTTACTGTTGACACCGTGACAGGCGTAGCAGCAGAGGATGGAAAAAAGGCCAGTGAAGAATTGTGAAACATGATCAAGTGAGCAGAAAAGTGGCAGTTGAGATTCGATAAAAGTAAATGCAAATGCACCTGGGCAACAACATCCATGACTTGAAGTATCAGCTGAGGGAATAAAAATTATGACAACAGAGCAGGAAAATGATCAGGGGATACTACTTTTGTGTAATATAGCACCAAGAACTGAGTGAGACGGTAAGCAGTGACAACAAGGATATGGACTCCAGATGCAAATAGTTAGTTCTTCTACTCTAAAGGACCCTGGTAAAACTACATCTGGAATATTATATGCAGTCCTGGATGCCATACAAGTTAAGGGCATAATGCTGCTGGATGGTATCCAGAATAAAGCATTCAGAAAATGCACGGCTTGGAGAGGAAGGATATAATCAGAGATTTGAGAATTGGATCATTTCCCATTAAAGATCTAAACAGGAAGAGGGATATGGATATAAATACACAATGACATGTTGGGGGGCTTTTGAAGGGGTCATCTTGTATAGGGATGATAGAGGAGAGGAGGGGGCTTTACTTCTCTATCTCTAGCAAACTCGATCGGAGGTGGCAGGGAGAGGGGCATTCTGGGTGGAGGCTTGGCTCAAGAGTTTTTTGGCTGGTGCGGGCTTGGTGGGGGGGGCGACTCAGTTCTGGGAGCTTGGAATCGAACCCATCAGTGATGAATGGAAGAAGATGAAAACACAGATGTAACGTTATGGTAAGACATAACTTCTTTTTTTATAAAACTACTGTTAAAAACAAAAATTGTTTTACTTGGTTACCTCTTTCTTTCCTCTCTCCTCTCCTTAATGTTCTTCCAGACATTAATGACATGAGGTAGGGCATATGCTTTGAAGTCCTCTGCAAATTTAACAAAGTCAAAAAAGTCGAATACTTCCATGTTTTCTTATTCTGCTGTATTTCAGAAATGTGGTTGATGCTTTGTAATTCCACATTTAGTCATTAATTTCTGTGTTGCTGGTTTTCTTCATTTTGATCTCCATTTCCTGTCTCTGATTCATTTCCAATGTACTCCTGGTTCTTCTTGTCAACTCCTGTGCTCTTCTCTGTCTCTCATGCATTTTCCTTCAGAACACCGGAAAAGATTTCACTGGCATAGTGTCTCTGTAACTTTCTTGGGTGGCATAAGCCAGGGAACCTTGTTGGCTCGGCTTACGTAGGCCCTCGGGCCGATAGCCTAGTACCTACCTATGAACCTGTATAATAAAGCATATTCAGAGCGGCCATATTTTGAGACTCTTCATGCCAGTACATGGCTCAAAAAAAGAAAATTATTGTCTTGCTGTATATATTGATTTCATATTAAAAAAAACTTTTTTACTGAAGGTATTTACTTCTTAACAAACTCTTGGTATTTTCTTTTAGAAAACCTTAATGGTCTACCATTTAAAGACACTTTACTGCTTGCTGCCATTGCTATGGTTAACTTATTCACAGTTATACCACAACAAATTGGTTTATACTGGTTTACGGACTTAGTATGTCAAAATAGTCTTTTATCTAATGCTTAAATGAATTTGATGCATTTACTGCTGAATATTGTGGTAAGTATAATTATATGTACTTTGAAAACAAATGTTTTCAGCAAACGTCAGGAGTGACTGTATGCAGCTTGTGAGCCTATATATGAAAATATGGACTGGCATTTTGGAAGAATTTTGATATTAATTCTATTTTCAACAAACATTTGTATGCATATTACAGTTTCTTGGATGATTTGTTTATCATGAGGGAAGGTGAAATAGAAGTTTTTCATGATTTCTTGGAATATATTAATAATACCACTTTAAAACAAAAATACAGCATATCACAAGTTTGATTTAGTTCACTTTTTAGATGTGACCATAATTAAAGACTGTGTTAAAGGACATTTTGGTTCTACCGTCCTTTGAAAGGTGACTTTCTCAGATTCTACTTGCATTGTTATAGTTGTCACCTTTTACATCATAAAAAGACAATTGTAAAGGGGCAGATGATACCCCTGTCATAGCTGATAAGTGATGGCATTGTAATAATGATTGAAATGGAATATGCTACACAGGTGTTTTTAGATACGAGATATTCACTCACTTGGATTCATAAAATTAATGATGAAAGCATTAAAGATAGTCAAACTAAGTTTTGTACAATTTTGGGTAATACCGGTTTCCCATTACCAGTTAAAAATCCAAAAAAAAAAGTCAAATTTAGACAAACAGGGTGTTATTCTTGGTTATACCATATACTAATGAAGTCCATGGTATTACGCCCCTTAAAGAACACAAGACTTAACATTTAACAAAGAATTGAAGAAAAAGCTTGATGGGGAGCCCTGTATAGTTTATTGTAGAGGTAAGACTATTGAGAACCTCTTTAAGCAAATAATTAGAAGGAAAATTACTAATAAATGAATGTCAAAATGTGGAAAATGGTCTTACTGTAGGTACATTAATGGCAGTACAAACATCACAGCAGAGGGCTATGAAAGAAACATTGGATGTCCTGGTTCTTTTTACCATAACACTCTGTGTGTTATACTGAGCCTCTTGAGTGTCCCACTCTGCATATTATATAGGAAAAACTAATAGGAGACTTTGTGACAGGATCTATAAACATATATGTGACATACAAAAGTAAAGCCAGTAATGCCCTTTTTAGGCACACCACTTCCAGTAAAAAGTAAAAGAAATGTGTTTTTGTTATAGGTAAGTCCATCGTTATGGGTAGGAGTGATGACTAGGTGAACCTTTTAGAACATAATGAGCAGCTCTGGCAGCTGTGAGTAAAGACTACAAATGCACCAGGTGCAATGATAGTGTACCAGTGTACTCAAAATGAGAGTGGCTAGAATTAAATGAGACAAAAATAGGCCCACAAAAGGCCAATGAGATCAGGGTACCCATTTATTATACACAAGATGCCAAAAGCATTAAGCACATATATAGGAAATATTGGGATTTATTGTTAACTGACCCAAAAATATTAAGTATTATAAGTGAAAAACCTAGATTTACTTATAAAAATAAACTAAATTTGTACAGAATGTTATGTGGACCTAATAGAGTTAATGTTCCAACCAACATTGATATTAGAGGGATGACTAAAAAATGTAATAAGTGTAGATATTGCAGTTTTATAAATGAATCTAATACCTTTTTACATCCTGTCAGTAAAAAAGAGTATGTATTTTCTGTAGCAGCAACTTGTGATACAGATAATGTAGTTTATTTAGCTACCTGCATATGCTGCACAGCATTTTATGTGGGGAAAACGAACCGCAAGTTAAAAGACAGGATAAGAGAACATCTGTATAAGATCAGAACAACATCTACATGCGATGCACTTTCCAAGCGTGTTATTGGGACCTCTGCTGAACATAAATTTAGGTTCCAAGTTATTGACATCAACCCACCTACTATTAGACGAGGTGACATATCCAATCAAACTGAACAGAAAGAGGCCAAATGGATAATTAGATTTAGGGCAGATCGTAACCCAGGACTAAATGATAGGGTGTCCATTAAGCCTATTCTGAAAGCTAGGAGATTGTAAAGAAAAAACTCCTTCTTTAAAACAATTTATACCCTTCTTACATTGATAAAGGTATTACCAGACACTGCAGTGTTCTTTAAGCCGTAATACTATATTATATGACATCCCCCCAGTCATATACAAACATGCACCAATGCACAGTTTTTTATTTATATTTTTAACATATTTTACATATAATTTTTACCATGTTTAAATATCATCCATTTGTTAAGGCATTGGATGTTCCAGTAATAAATGTTCTGATTATAATTGTGAATGGTGGCATTTAATGTTGTTCATTCTTGGAGTGTAGATTTATTGAACTATAATTATAGAAGTATTCAGCATTTTCAAATGTGATTCATAATCAGCATATAGAAATATTAATGTGAACTACACACATTCCATTCAGTTAATAGCATCTAGGGCTGTTATAACAGTTTTTTAACTTGATGTTACTATCTTCTTTTGTGAACAGAAACTTATGAATAGAAATGTAAATGAGTCATAGGATGGTCCTGGATATCTACCAGGTCATCCATGACCATACAAACATCTATTGAACATTTATTTTTTATAATTTTCATATTTCTATTTGTTTCTGTAGTTTTGTTTATGTATACGGTATATTAAGTAGCGCACACATATGAAAGACGATATGAAACACGTATCGTATATGCAATTTTATAGTTGGACATCAAGTTAATAAATTACGATACGGAAAAATTGTGCACATATTTTTTAAACATTTAATTTTAAGGTTTTAGTCAAGCATGTGCTTTTTAAAAAATAGTCGTCGCTTTTTGTGAATTTTAATATAGGAGAATGGAAGTTTAAAATAGTCCCTGCAAATGGAAAATAACATGAATATGCAATGTAACAGCGTTACTAATATTGCCACGTCCTATAGCAGGGTACGTAAGCCTTTTTGTAGATCAATAATTAACCTTTTGAAAAAGCTTTTTAAGGTTACGTTTGATTATTAACAGTAACAATTTATTACACCTTGAAACTGTTGCTAAAGTGTTTATTAGATGCAACTTATGCGCCACTAAAATAGCACTTTAAAATAAAGATGCATTTAGCTGCTTTACTAAGTTGTTATAGTATATAATTTATGGCATTATTTGTGAATTTTTCTAGTGAATCGCACATGTAAAATCAATACAGATGAATAGAAGTGCACAGCGTATGACATTTTCTATATCTAAATATAAGGTTTTAATTAAATGTATTAATTGTGCCTATTGAGAGGATGTGACATCATAATTACTTTTGATTTTTGGTATATAAATGTATGTAATTTGGAGTTAATTGTATTGGCCTGAGGAAGACTGAGGTTGAAAGCGCTTGCCGTTTGGAATTAAAGCTGTGTTTTATCAGTCCACCTTACGCTTGTTTTTCTTAGTACGAGATCAATACTGAATTGAATACAAGTTATGGTTTGGTGGAGCAGTGACTGACTACTTCTGGTATTATTTGTTTTATCCGAATTAAAGAGCTCTTTGGATCCCCGTAGCTCTCTCTGAAATGTGAATCTTGCGATATTGGGAGGTCGTGTTTACTAGGACTTTTGCTTTCAGATTGTTTACTGCCCTAACTGTGCCCGCTTTTTGGATTATTGTGCGATTATTTAGTTACAGGGCACAGCGGTGTATATAAGACAAGACTTTTGTTGCTGCTAGATTAGAAGAGAGTCTCTATTTTCACACTGTTTTATAAGCAGTATGTGTTTGATTCATATAATTTATATTTGGTTTTAGCATTTTAATAATTATTTATATATAGATATATACATTCATTTTTGGTGATTTATGCAGTATATTTTTACTTATTGTTTTGGACACAGCTCCTGTGGTGATTTTTGAAAGACTTGTTTGAAAGAATAATTATGAATTATCCATTTATTTTAACTGAGGGCTGATATTTATTTCAGTGCTTTAACACTATGTTTACATATTTGAAGTTTATATATCTAAGAAGCACGCAGCAGACATGTTATGACATTCATTTGATTAGTTCTTCCTATAGTGGTGTTTATATAAGGTCTTGGTTAAGCATTGCAGTTTAAATTCTTTTTTTTTTTAAAACAATTTTTATTAAAATTTTTAACAATACAAATCAAACGCAGAAATACAATAAGGAAATTGCCTATTAGAACAGAAAATGTGAACATAAAATTAACATCAACTAAAGTATTTACAATGGTGTCTATTAAATACACTTAACAAATCACTGTAAAACAAATAATGATGTCTTCTGAGGAAGTATTTGTTGAGACGGAAGTGTTAAATTTCAATTGAAGGATATTTCTTGGTAGAACACTGCAAAGTCCTTTTTATTTTTTTAGTGCATATTCAGAGGGGGTTATAAATCCATGGAACTAATTATCAGAATGGGTGGTACAGAGGTATCTAATAATGGGAGAGTGGAGAAAGGATTAGGGAGAAGAAAGGAATGGAGGGGAAGCTGAATGGCTGGAAGAAAGGAATGGAGGGGAGGTCAAATGCTTATGGCACTTCAACAGAAGACTGTATAGACTTACTGCCATATTCTGCCCTCAAGCTAGTATAATATAATGCAGCGTTAATTTAGTGACTACATATATGAGGTACAAAAGGAAATGAAACATATAGACATATATATGTATTGAGTCACCTGCTGTGTACAAGTTTGTCAGACTGGGATGAAACCGAAAGGAAAAGCAGAACACAGTAATATATGTTAACCTGCTGCTGACAGTTGCATGAAAACGTTATGCCTCCTTACCCCTACCCACAAAAGAGAAGCAACCTGTATACAAATATATTGCTTGGTTGTGAGGAAGGTGAAAAAATATTGCTCATAAACAGTACACTGTACCTAGACAAGCTTCTTTGCACATCTCTAATAGAACACTTAAAAAAGTAATGACCACACCATCCCAAACCTCCTACACAAGCTACAATAGTCTGTGCACACCTTTGATCAGGAACTGCTTCAGACTAGGTGAAGTTCAGGGTAGATGCCAATACTAAGTCTGTGTCAAATCAACTTATAAAGATTGGGGTGTAGGGTCCTCTAGGCCAGCAAAAGCTTTGAGGGTCTGGCTATTCTGTGATGAATTTTATGCCTTATTTTTGAAGGATAATGACTTCCTACTTTTTTTCCTGCTATCCAGAACCAGAAGAGTTCCATATGGCCCCAGCAATATTGCATGTGTACATAAATCAGTGATATCTCTTACACACACACACGCACGCACACACACACACACACACACACACACACACACACACACACACACACACACACACACACACACACACACACACACACACATACACAAACACACACACACACACATACACACACTACACACTTACCTATATGCAAATTGAAAGAATGGCAGATAACAAACTTATTTCACTTCTTTGAGGCGTAAGAGGAAACCAGAGTACATGGCTAAACCCAGAGAGATAAAGGGAGAGCATATAGACTCCACACAGAAAAAGCTACAGCCAAGAACTCAGTAACAGCTATGAACTATGAGATGGAAGCATACTCACTGCACCATTGTACCAATGATCAGTTACTTTCACACATGTCCTGCCAGACCACCAAAGATAATCACTTATTTTATGCAATGCTGACATTTGTGATGGAAAGTGAAAGAAAGGACGGCCAACTTGTTACTCTCTTTAATACACTGCAGTCTCCACTCACACAATCACATAGTAATACTAGTTTTATACTGATTTAACAAATACAATACAATGTGTCATGTGATACAATACAATGTGTCATGTGATGCTACTTCTTGCATGCCAGATCAGTGACTGATGTCAAACAGCGAGCAAACAACTGCAGGGATAAGTCAGCTGTACCCACATATGGTGTCTTATCAGTTATGTATACTTAATTATATATACCTCAGACATCCAATTGTCTGAAAAATAAATAATGGTCTCAGTAATAAAGTGTTGTATTTTACATCACACTCATTAATGCTAGTCTTACAAATCCAGATTATTAACTTTTTAAATTGAGTGAAATGAGTGACAGTTACTTTCATCCAGAATTAGCAGCTGTAGCCTCTTTTGCCAGACATCAGACTGAGATAAAAAATGGTCGCCATGTAAAGAAGTTTAGTTTTCTCCCTCACAAACAATGATCACATATTAAAATACTCCAGGCTGCTTCATAAAAAAATCACATTAATCTTGCAAAGCCAGAACAATGAGCAAACAACAGTAGTTATCCTTTTTCTCCAAAGACAGCCCCAGCAATTATATCTAACTTGTCCTTGTGGATTCTCAGATGTTCAACATTTATAAAAATACATAAATAAATTACTCTCTCAACTTCTTTGCACTGTGCTGCACCTGGCCAATCTGTTCATGGAGCTTTCTACTGCTTGCTGTCACTTTGCAAGGAGTAGAAAGTCAGCATCTTCCCATGGGATGGTGTTCAGGTAAGGGCACCTTTCTGCCCTTTATTTATTCATTCATTCATTTATCTTTAAGGTAAGAAATGTGGCACATTTCTTTGCTTAAAATAATTAAAAAAATAAAGGGTAGAAAGTTGTGCCTGTCTGAGTGATGACGTATGTGGTCACCTAGTTTGACTGTGCATACCTCCAGTCTCTTGAAGAGTGCTAAAAAGAAAATCTGAAATACAATTTGTGGTATAAATCAAGTCTCTTAACAGGTATAAGCAAGAGTGTTATCAGGGCTGAATTAGAATAAGAAAATTGGAGAGTTTTTTTAATATTGTGATCATCAGTGTAACTAATGGAAACTGTCATATGGAAGGGGATTACATTAGTCATAGGATCATAGGAGATTACTAGGCCATCGACCTAGAGGTCATTTTAAGCCTGTTTCATCCCAATGCAATACCATAGATACTCTACTCAATAGCCAGAATTGCCTTTATTAATGACTGCCCACATCCAGGAGGGTTGCGGGTGTTATCCCTGGTAAGAATTTATGGTGCCTCATCCACTCAGTCCGGTTGCTTTTGAACAGTTTCATAGAGGTGCTTTGCTTCACATGAATTGCCAGCCTATTCCAAAGAAGTGGCATTCACTGGCAGACAAATCTATTCCTCCAGTACATCCTGGTAAAGTTGCAGGCCACATTTATGTCCCTGGAATGGGTATCTCTAGTCCCATTTGATTTACGGATGTGCACCAAATTCATTTGGTTTTGATCTGAGATTTCTTCATAAGCCAGGCATACGTCTCCCCTAAGAATTCTATGTGATACTGAGTATAGTGATAGGGACTTTAGTCGGACTGTGTAAGGCACATACTGGAGTCCCTTGATCTTATTTGTAAGAAATCTCTGAGGTCTGTCCAGTTGCTGCAGATGCTTTCTATGGTACATGCTGAAAGGGGCAAAATACTCAATTATGGGCCTGATTACTGACTAGTTCAGAGGTTTATAACATCCTTTGCTCTAGAGGTGATGTCTTTGCTAATCAAGTGTGCTATATAAAAAGCCTTCCACACTACAGTAGACACATGGTGGTCAAAGTTAAGGTCGCAGTGTACTTGTGACCCCAGATTTCTTACCACTTCATAGGTACATAAGGCATTATTAATTTGATAGTGTGATGGGACATTGTTTTTACTGAAGACAATGATGACCGTAACTAAGACAACAGTTGTTGGTCTGCATAAGATCCTCCTGAAGTATACCAACATCATTTGGGGATTCAATAATTACAAAAATAAAAAATGTGGATGGATGGACTATCAATGGGAAAAAGTTCTTTGTGAAGAATTAGTTTAATTGTAATTCATGTGGTATGGTCTACATCATTGGATGTGGATGCACACCATGTAAATGGTATGTGGGACAGACAAAGAGAAAGGTTAAACTCAGAATCTTAGAACATCTAGGAGATGTTAGAAACAAGAGACTGGATAGTCCAGTGGCACTGCACTTTTGCAGTGCACATGTAGGTCACTTAGATAGTTTTTTTCTTTAGTGTACTGGCAAAGCCACATTTTGAACAAAATTTGGGGGGGGGGGTGATGAATTTAAAAGGAAATCAGTTCAGTTGGAATCTAAATTAATAGTTTATTTTGGCACTTTGTTCCCGAAAGGTTTAAATCTAGAAATAGAGTGAAGTATTTAGTATTTATTATTTATTTGTCATTTACAATATGATTAGGATTTCATTGCACAATATTTCACATATAGATCAATGAAATAATATTTTAAGATGAAGTAGTACATCATACCTATTAATACAAACATGTTTACAGAAGAAAATATTCATGTTATTATTTAGTACAATAGGGCTTAGGGAGGTTGCAATTCATATTTTTTCTTATGGACAGTGCATATCTTTACTAGTATTTAATATAAATAAATTGATGAAATTATTTAATAAATAAATGTATTATAGGAATTTTGATAATGCACTGTATAAAATGTTCACTTTTGCTATTTTGTTAATGATGAAGTGTGAGTGTATATTATGTGGGGGGGCACATCTCTGTTTTGTAATGAAGTGTATTTAAGCAAAGTTAATTCATGTTTTCTAATTGATTAATTAATTTATTGGTGGAATTGAGTGTGGTGTTGGACTATAAAAAGCTGCCTGATTTATATGTATTCATTCCACTGAAGGCCAGTGGGGCTGAGGTACCAGAAGGTGTCAATAAAGAAAACTTGGCAGTTACAGCAGTGCTCTATGTGTTTTTTTTAAGAGTATTCCTGTTTTCCCAGTTTGGAGGTAGCAGTTTTTGTGTTGATTCAATAATTGCACCCAGATTGCAGTCAACCACAAACTTGGTTAGTCACAACCCCTTAGTTTTGGTCTGAACTTCTGAGATGTATATACCAAAGAGTGGGGACCCAGCACTGACCCTTGTGGCACCTTGCTGATGACAAGTCTACTGGTTGCTGTAGAGTCACCCACTTTGATAGTGTGTGATTGGTTTGAGAGCCAGCTGGCAACCCATCTTACAACAAAGGGGTTTACATAAGTTTGTTAAGTTTATCGGTAATGCCTGAGCGTGGGACTGTATCAAAGGCTTTTGGCAAGTCTAGGTATGCTGTGTACAGATTTGCCCTCGTCAATGGCCCTGGTCACATTTTTGAAGAAATCCACCAGATTTAACAGGCAGGATCTACCCTTGACGAAGCTGAATTGGGTAGGACCCAGGGTTTGGAGATCACCTATCCTTTTATTTATGAGGTCCAGGATGATACGTTCCATGGCTTTATAGATGAGGCTGGGTAGACTTATGGGTCTATAATTCCCTAAGCCACCTTTGTGGAGGGGAATAACTGTTGCTGTTCTCCATTCTGCAGGAACAAGGCCAGTGGTTAGGCTGTTATTGAATAGGGTACTTAATGGTGATGCTGGTTCATGTTTTAGTTTTTTAGAAGACATCCTGGGATGCCATCTGGTGCTAGTGAGGCTGAGTTGTTTGACTCAGACAAGGCTTTAATGACCTGCTCTTCGGATATGTGGGGTGGGGATTGGTGGCGGGGTTTGTGATAAATTTGGAGGGGATAAGAGAGTGCAATTTTCACCAAATCTGTCTGCTAGCAGGTTTGCTATCTCTGCAGGATCAATGAGTGTAATACTGTTAGTCACTAGTTAGTCCTACCTATTAAGCTATGTATGCTGCTGTAAAAGGCCTTATGATTATCCTTAGCTGTGATTGCTAAGTTTTTCTCAAGATTACCCTTAGAGGATTTGACATGTTGTCTTATCTGTTGAAGCTAAGGAGGGTGCTTTTCTATTATGGGGGCCTCACCTTAATTTTCTTAGACAGCAACGTTTTGCATTTGTTGTAAAGTTTGTAGATGGTGGATGTCCACCAGAGCGGCTTTTTTTTTTTTTTACTTGGGGCTCTGGCTTTGATTCTCTCTGGAACAACTAAGTCTATACACTTATACAACTGATTGTATAGGGCTTTAGTGTAAGCTTTGGTGTAGTTACCACTTCCAAATGGGGATGGAGCTTGCAATGCATTTATACCTTCCCCTAGGAGGATATAGTTTGTTCTGTTGAAGTTCTTTGGTCTGACTTCACCCTTTGTGAGTTCTGGTGTTATTTCCAGTTCGAAGGTGATTGATTTATGGTCAGATTTAACTAATGACTGTCAGACAGTTGCAGTAGATCTAGTATGTTTGTTCCTCTTGTTGGGGTTTTAACAATTTGTTCCAGGGCATTTGAGTTAACAAAGTCAAGGAAATTTTGTGATAGTGAGTTAGGACTAGAGTAGGGTTTCCCAGCTGATGATGGGAAAATTGAAATCCCCCATGACCAGAGAATTTGTCAATATTTGAATTGACTCCAGGTTGGTCAAGTAGGCCTCATGAGCATCATGATCCATGAAAGGGGATCTATAACTAGCTTATGTCTTGGATATGGGTTTTACCCATGGTAATCTAGTTGGGAGGTGAAATTATCTCTAATATAGATAGAAACACCACCTCCTTTGGTTCTCACACATTCATTTTGTGGCCTGAAGGTGTGGAAAGCATTGTACCCTTGCACGAACGTAGTACTCTCTGAAGTTTTGAACCAGGTTTTTGTGACTGCACAGACATCTACATCCTCCAGTGACAGAAGTGCTTTCAATGTGTGCAGTTTTCGGTTTAAGCTCCTAGTTTCCATGGTGTGTAGTTTTTGGTTTAAGTTCCTAGCATTTAGTGGTATAACCCTTATTTTATTATGGTTGGCAATTTCCACATCGGCAATTTTGTTTTTGAGACCTTGCCTAAAAAGGCACTATGAGGGAGGCTATGCCAGCAGCTGAAAACCAAGTGGTGCCAGGTGCAAACTATCTCTGGCAAAGCAGTGAGGTTTGTCAACCATGTGATCTCAGGCTAACAGAAACTGGATCCCTTTGAATGACACCAAAAACTAAGCCAATTATTAATATCTATAATTTTTTGTTTATACTGTGGCATTATTCTAGATGAGGGTAATATGCTGCTCAAAGCTAGGGACATACCTGCCTGGGACACATACTAAGAGAGCTCAGTCATGTCTCTCTTCATATAGCCCAGTGAAGTACATCTGAGGTTGTTCACTCCAACATTAGCTATGACCAAGTCATAATGGTACTTGTTGCCCAGAGACCTGAGTGCATGCATGATGATCTGATGATTCCTGGCACTGAACAGGAAGTTGACCATGACTTTCTCCTTATCTAATCTGGTGACTGGGACATCCATCTGTCTCACTAGGGAGTATCCAATGAAACAAAATGTGTTTTTTGATAGTTATGCCTTAAAGGCTTGGTAGGTGAGACACTGGTGTTGATATGTGCATTGGGTGCTGTTGGGAACTGTCTCAGTTGTAGCAGTCCTTTGTTTTAGAGGTTTCTGGTGTTTTGGTAAGTTTTTTGAAAGAACCTCCACATATGTTGATTTATGTGTTGGGTGCGTACTATTTGTATGAGTAGTGGTATTATGTGCATGAGTAGGGGTGGGTGAGTTGACAACCTCTTCATTGTTACTGTTTTGAGTGTGAGAGCAGGGATTCAAGATATACATTTTAACACAAGTTTTTATGAAAATTGGTGATGTATGTGATATTAAGGAGAAACTTCTTTATAAGGGATCCATTTATATTTTAAAATGTAATACTATGGTACCTGTAGGTTTAAATTTAGAAATTAATTAGAAGCAATTATTATGTAATTGAATAATTAATTAATTGATGGTGCTATAAAAAAGGTCTGTGAAATGTTGTGTATTTGTATTACTCCTGGAAGGCTGAGAGCCGAGGCGCTAGAGTTTCAGAAGTTTTTCATTAAACCTGTGTTTGTATTGTGGCTGGTTGTGGATTCTTCTTTTTGCTGCTTTCTTTCAAGTTGCTGAATATTCAAGAGATATATCTCTGGTACTCTGTACCAGAGTGAGTTATTTGTAGAGGGTTGTCAGTGTACATGAAGCAGTTGCTACAATGTCTCAGGAGACTCAAGTCAACAAGGCTGGCAGGAGAAAAAAAGGTAGTCCAACTGTCCATAGTGGTTGGTTTGAAGGACTGTTATCACAAAGGGGGTGCTTTCAGAGCTGATCTAAGAGGTGTTCTGTAGGTGGGTGTTTCTGACGTGGTTTTTGGTTGGTGATTTAATATGTCACAGCTCACTAGCAATACTTCTTAGACCGGAAATGTACTAAAGATGACTACACTAATGTAGTGCAGCTATATGTAAGTGAAAAATTGTTGAAATTATCTGTCTGGCTATGGTACACAATTGCTCTGAAGGGCAGAGTGCTGCACGATGTGGGGCTTAAATACCAGAAGCTAACGACTTAAAAAAACTTTAAAAAAAATCAAAAGAACCAATGAGGGTGATTACTCCAAGTCCTAGACCAGTCACCCTTCACCTGACAGTTTCTAATCAGCACAATTCTCTCACAAGGTTGCAGAAGTGCCCCTTCCAATCAAAGATGGCATGGAAAATGTGCTCAGAATATAACAGTCACTACAAACAGACCCAGTTGCAGCTAACCTGTATCTGGGCCATGCTACAGCTACTAGCTACACTAATGTAGATGAGAAACACTAACAAATGTTTTAAACAACAATGAGACACTAAAATGTTTTAAACAGCAGAACAGCAGCAGAGATTGGGTTCAATGTAGTAACTGTCCTTAGTATGAGTAAAGTTAAGTCTGGTTAGAACTCCATGTGTCTTTTTTTGATTGCCTTGATGAAAAGTTGCCTATCAACACACTTTGTGTATTTTCTTAGTCTGTGAAAAAAATAAAAAAGAAGAGAAACACTTCAATGTCTTGTATGAACATTGTCATCTTTGTAATGAGGGTAAAGATCTTACATATGTTGAAATGTATCTGTCTTTCTGTCTATATGTCTATCAGTGTGTGTGTTTGTGTGTGTGTGTGTGTGTGTGTGTGTGTGTGTGTGTGTGTGTGTGTGTGTGTGTGTGTGTGTGTGTGTGTATACGTGTGTGTTCAAAAATGTGATGAAGTATTGGACAATATAAGAAGAATCAGTGTTATAAACTTTATGCAAAAGGTCCTCATCAATCATCTTTAAAATTACTAGTAGCTTAATAAGCAACTGCTATGAACACATTTAAAAATAAGATAGAAAATATGATTAGATATTGTGTGAACTATAAAAAAATCTCCAACAAAACACCCATCTGATCATATAACAAAAGAGATGAGGAAGCCAAGACTAGATGTGGAGATATATTATAAAAGTGCATGCACAGTAAAGCAGCAAGCACTTAATTCTGAATTATAAGTGATTTCATGCAGTCAGACAAAATGGTCATTTATTAATATTTGGTTATTTTAGAAGTCGTCATCCCCTTACAACCATTGTTAAAACCTAACCCATAAAGAACTCTAGTAGTTGACTTTTCTTTTCCATACTTATCTCTGTTTCTTATTTTCAAATGCTGACTTAGCCTTTGTCATAAGCAGTTTCACATGTGGTTCTGTATTTCACAGTTTACCTATGTTATAGAACCCATTTCTCTGCAGCTCAGGTAATTTGCATTTTCTCTGCAGCCTTAGACTTTATGATAAATAAATATCCATATGCATGTTTGAAATAACTTTCATTTACATTTTCATTACTATTATTCCTCTTGCTAATCAAGTTTCTTACCCAATAAACTAGATGAAATGGCCTCATTTTAGTTTATTGCACTATAAATGAAATGCATTGCAAATGTAATGATTTTTTATTAATATTTTCTGCTTAACCAGTTTCTGCTCTTTGCACCTTTTTTCTATTTTGCTTTACAATTTAAATTACACCATACTATGTGACATAGCTGCATCACTTAAAAGTACTTCAGTTTACATTCTGAAATACAGATACCTTTGTCTAAGCTAATGTATTCAGAGGGGAAGAACACATTTCTGGATGAATTAGATTTAACCCTTATAGCTTCCATTTACATGGAAAGCTAACAAAACATTCCATTTTTTAACAGCAGCAACATGTTTTCAGATCAGGTTACAGTGCAATAGCTGCAGTTTAGGCATCAAAGGCAATGTCTTTCTATGCATGGCTAAAGATCATCTCCATTTACCTAAATTTGTAGAACTTACAATTTTTGTTTTGTTGGTTTCTCAATAGGCTTACTCCAAGTCATGCAAGACACATCTCCCTAAAGGAACCACTACGTTGGTTCAACCCTGAGCTCCTCTCTCAGAAGCATGAAGGGTGATGGTTAGAGTATTGCTGGACAAGTAAAGGTCTCTGGATTGACAAGCTAGATCTGAATAAGAACCTTCCAAGGTGCCAGACTCAGACGTCTTGTAAGAAGACAGCTTACCTGTCCAGAGAGAGGGAGATCTCAAACAGTGCCTAACTGAGAAGCCATTCACTTGTGAATGGTTTTCAATGCCAACTTTCCTTACCACCCTATTAGGCTTATCGTCTCACTAATGTGAATTAGTTATTTGTTTCTTCACTTATAAGATTGTTGCTGCACTTCATCCTCTGGATACTAGGATACTACTGCTGTCCCTGCAGAGTTTGTTGTTCTTCTTGGATGTTATTCAATAATCCAGTTATGCTGAGCTTTTAATTGTGATATTAGGCATGTGTTTTCTATTTGCATGTTCTATCCTTTCCCCTATAGGCTACAACAAGCCAGTGTAGATGTACTGTGGCCATTCAGTTATCGGATACTAGAGACATTTTTTTGAAGTCTTTAATTTTTCAAACTACATTAAAGGATAACCATGTTACCCTAATCTTCAAGAAATAATAGCTGGACCCTAGCATATTTCAGAATTCCCATGTTCCCTCTAACCTTCCCATTTTTTGTTACAGTGTTGCTGAAGTTGCTTATGCAGAGCTTGAGTCTAATCTTACAGTTAACGGGCTCATGTTTCACTCTCACTACTAATGAGGCTGTTCTCTTTTAGTTAGTAAATGATCTTCTCATGGCTGGAAACCAATATTTTCACTCTGCTGTCATTTGCTTGATCTCTCTGCAGCTTGCTTTTAGGACAGCGCAGTGGTGCACTGGTAACATTGTCACCTCACAGCAAGAGGATCCCCGGTTCGATTTTCAGCTGGAGTGCCTTCTGTGCAGAGTCTGCATGTCCTCCCTGCATTCATGTGGGTTTCCCCTGGGTGGTGTGGTTTCCTCCTATATTTTAAAGACATGTATCTGGAGCATTTCTCCCTGGGCCTCCACTGAAAATTGGCTTTGTTCCAAGTCGGATTTTCTCAGTAAACAAATGTTAAATAAAATAAATTTCTTATTATTAATTATGATAACTTGATTGACTGATTGCATTTATATTATCATCTCTTCTCTGCAATCTTGGTGTGGTTTACGTATCACCTTGATTCTTACCTTGCAGACATACCACGAGAATGGCTTCATTTCAAAACGAATCCATTCCATTCCTTCCAGATTGTGGCATACTGCAGTGCTTGACCTTGTGCTCTTCACTCTTTATGGCATTTATGGTTCCTTTAGGAGATGTCATTAAGAGAATAGGATTAGAATATCATTCTTTCCCTGAGGACAACATGGCAAGTACATACCATCTTACTGTTGACATGGAAGCCTTTCACCAATGGTTTATACTTAAATGGTTGAAGCTAAATGAAATTCAACTTTGAGATAATGGCAGTTCATTCTACTTTGAGGGATTACTTTGCCAAACTACTTCTGTCAAACATTCTCATAACGGTATGGATAAAAAGGCATAACCCACATGACTGGAGAATATTCATACTAGCGCCATGGTACAAAACCAAAAGGGACACAAATATGGGCAGTATAGCTGTATCAAACTTCTGTCACACTGCATGAAAGTTCTGGAAAGGGTAAATAATAAACTTATATGCAGAGTAGTAGAAAGTAAGATGAGAGATTAGCAGCTTGGATTCAGATCAGAATGTAGCACAACCTTCCCAATGTTTACAGGGAGACAGAATGTTGCGAGGAGGCTAGATATGAGGAAAGAGTCCACCTGGGCATTACTAGACTTGAAGAAAGCATATGACAAGGTCTCAAGAAAGCTGATTTGTGTCATCATGTCATGGTTCATAGTCCCAGAAACATTAATAGAACTAGTGCAGTCTATGTACAAGTACCCAATGACTCAAGTACGAACAGTGTACCGTCTCATACAGGATTACCGGTGCGAGTAGGCGTGCACCAGAGTTAAGTCCTGAGCCCACTGCTGTTCATGCTAGTGGTGGACTACATCAGCAAGCAGGGATGGAGGGGAAGGAAAGATCAACAAAGTTGCTGTATGCAGGTGATTTGATACTGCATGCAGACTCTGAGCAAACATTTCATCAAAGGATAGGGGAATAGAATGTAAAACTGAAGGCACATGGAATGAAACTGAGTACAGATAAGGCTGTTGTAATGGCAGCAAATAGAGGAAATCAGAAAAAGCTGGGAATTGAGATAGAAGAGAAAATAGCAGAACAGGCTAACAGCTTTAAGTATCTGGGGAGGGGGGTGGCTGAGGAAAAGAAAAATCTGAATGAAGGAGTTAAAACTAGAATCAGAGTGGTTGCAGCCAGCTGGCACAGATTGCCAGGGGTAGTATATGGCAGATGAATGCCGAAGAAGCTGAAAAGTAAGGTGTACAAAACATTGGTGCATCCAGTACTGCTGTATGGTGCAGAAATCTGGGCAGTAATGGCAGAGGAGATGATGAAGCTAGAGGTGATGGAGATGAAGAACCTGAGATGGGTATTAGGATGCATGCTGTGGGGCAGATGAAGAAATGAAGACATCAGTGCAGAAGCCAAAGTAGCTCCAACTGCAGAGAAGGTCAAAGAGAACAAATTATGGTGGTTTGGGCACATGTGCAGAAAAGCAGAAGACAAAGTGGTGAAGAAAATTTGGAACAGACATGAAGAAGGCAAGAGGAAACAAGGGCATCCAACAAAGAGATGGATGGATTGAGTGAAAGAAGACCTGTGATAGTCGGGCATGACTGTTGAAGAAGGTAGGAGAGTGGCACTGAATCAAGAGAGATGGCAACAGTTGACATGGCACCCTGACCCCATGTAGAAAAAGGGGGTTGATAATGTGCAGTGCCGCAGTTTCAACGTGTGAAAAAAAATCATTGATGACATGGATCACATTACTGTAGAAAATGTAAAAAGCCACATTGTTAGTAGACTGCACAAATCTCACAGTAGGCTTTACTTATTTTACACTGCACAAATCTCACAGAATGCTTTACCTATTTTACACTGCACAAATCTCATAGTATGCTTTACTTGTTTTTCACTGCACAAATCTCA
Organism: Protopterus annectens; assembly: GCF_019279795.1. Lineage (NCBI taxonomy): Eukaryota > Metazoa > Chordata > Ceratodontiformes > Protopteridae > Protopterus > Protopterus annectens. The sequence continues at coordinate 282,468,411 of NC_056744.1, forward strand.
CAGTATGCTTTACTTATCTTACACTGCACAAATCTCATAGTATGCTTTACTTATTTTACACTGCACACATCTCATAGTATGCTTTACTTATTTACACTGCACAAATCTCATAGTATGCTTTACCTATTCTACAGTGCACAAATCTCATAGTATGCTTTACTTATTTTTCACTGCACAAATCTCACAGTATGCTTTACTTATCTTACACTGCACAAGTCTCATAGTATGCTTTACTTATTTTACACTGCACACATCTCATAGTATGCTTTACTTATTTACACTGCACAAATCTCAGTATGCTTTACCTATTTTACACTGCACAAATCTCATAGCATGCTTTACTTATTTTACACTGCACAAATCTCATAATATGCTTTACTTATTTTACATTGCACAAATCTCATAGTATGCTTTTCTTATTTTACACTACACAAATCTCATAGTATGTTTTGTTCTTCTTTTGGCTTTTCCAGGTTACGGGTTGCCACAGCGGAACTCCAGTCCGCTAATGATTGGCAGTAGATTTTTATGGTGTCAAGGTGCCAGCCCGATGCCCAACCTTGAATGAAGGCATGCCCATTCACGCATGTCTTTCGCATGCCCCTCGACTGCGGGGAAGACATGCAGACTCCATACAGAAGGTGCTCCAGCCAAGAACCGAACAGGAGAACCTCTTGCTTTGAGGTGACAACGCTACCGCTGCACCACCGTGGCTTCTCATAGTATGCTTTACTTATTTTACACTGCACAAATCTCATAGTATGCTTTACTTATTTTACACTGCCCAAATCTCACATTATGCTTTACTTATTTTACACTGCACAAATCTCACAGTATGCTTTACTTATTTTACACTGCACAAATCTCACAGTATGCTTTACTTATTTTACACTGCACAAATCTGATTGTATGCTTTTACTCAAACACCAAAATCCATCCCACTACCAGGTCACCAAATTGAAAAGTCTCCTCCTAATACTACGAACTCTGCTGTCACTTTTTACTAACAAGCCTCTCTCATTTAAAACTATTAACATAGTGATTAGTAATCCGCATACATGCCAACTGTAAAATAGTTAAAATACTAAACGTAAATATGTCAGCTATCTTCTTTCGTATGGACTATTAGCTATATTGTAAATACTTCCACTGACTGTAATGTGCGTTATGTAATTTCTCAAAATATCTCTTACTCCTATATAAAATGTAAACTGTCTGTTTACTGAAAAAAATTAGATATGTTAAAACAAAACCGTTGTCTTCTGTAATATCTGCCTAATATATGATCTGGTCATGCTCATGTGATCTCTTACTATTGTATTAGCTATATATGTCCATTTTGTTTTTACTTATGTGGAGCTTTTCTGCCTGGGCCTCCCCTGAAAAAGGACATGTGTCCAGTTGGACTTTCATGGTCATCAAATGTAAAATAATAATAAATAATAATAATAAAATATAAACAGTTATGTGAAGGCAGACTGTGTTTCCTAATGACTGCCAGTTCCATTCCTAGTGCCTTCAGTCCTGGGAATAGTTATTCTTTATTATGGTATGGATTCATATATTTATTAATACTTTGCTTGTATTTTAAACCATTCTTATTTGTCTTGTTGAGATAGTCAATGGGTCTTATTCAGTACTGGATCAAGGTCTGGTTTGTTTTGCGCTATGAGCAGTGTAGTATTTGAGAGGCTAAGGTGAAAGAGCTCATGTTTCAGATCTGGAGGCAGGAGTACCACTTCTGGTCTAAGCTCTGTCTGCAGGTGTGAACAGAATGGTTGATGGGGGAATACTAGTTGTGGGGACACTAGCATGTGCATGCGTATGTGCATGTGTGACAATGGTATTAATAATTATCTACTCTACTAGATATATAGATGTGGTGGTAGACATTGTCTATTGGCATTAAGCATATTAATGCATAATTTTTTAGTAAAAATATATCATGCATATATGTGATCACCTTTTATCTAAAACCTTAACCATTATATTTTATGGAAACTTTAATCCCTATAAGGATACATGACCTGGTCAGTAGCCAATGAAGTAATTTTATAACTGGTCTGAGTTCCTACTACCAAAATAAAATGTTTCCTTATCTGCACACTGATTCTTCTGGCAAGTGGAGTAAGGTTCTACTTTGCTTCACTAAACATACTAATTTCCTATGCTTTCTCACTGTTTGCTTTAGCTCTCAGCTCCTCATCAAATGGCTGCATTTTAAAGGGATAGTCACCTCTTCCACATCACTAATTCTTCCATATCACTAATTGTTCAGACAATTGCCTTTTGATATGTCATTTCCTTCTATGTATAACATTATACTCCACTTGTTAATTCCAATGTAGTCCTGTCATCTTATTATCTTGGTCCCTAGTTATTTAGTTTCAAAGGACTGTAACTCAAGTTAGGTTATAAGATTAACCTGTGACTGAACTGCTGTTTCTTTAGTCTGTTAAATAGCTGCATTCCCCTTTGATCCTTTGTTTAGTCCAGCTGGTGTTATTGAAAATCTACCCCTACTCTGTACGGAGTTTCCCATTAACTCTTGTAACCTTGTACGTTGACATGGTTTCTGCAGTCATTACCAGCTTACTTGTAACTGACCACATAAGCCTTTGCCTGCTCAATTCTGATTCTGACTTGAACTTAGATCATTAGCAAGTGAGTACTCTCTTCACCATGGCTACTCATATTTGTTGCAATTCATCGTCTTGAAAAGAAATGTTGTCCTCACACTCCTAGTTCACAATAAGGAGTCAGTTTCTCTATACCTACTGTCCACCAATTAAATTAATTCAAATACAGAGACAGTTAATATTTACTGCTGCTTAGTTATTTAGTTAACTCCATCTTTGAGTGACCTCAAGGACTTCAGCATGTGGTTGCTTTTGCCCATAGGAATTTCTTGGCAGAAATGCAGTAATGAGGTTGCTATCACCTTCTCTGATGGACCAAATTTCATCTGTAGTCTCTCTTTGTTTCTCTCTAGCTCTCTTTGATGTTCGTCTTTTAGGCGACCTTCCATGGCATGGTAATTGGTTTTAAGGGGGAAATTACTGTACCTTCCAATTATAAGAATATTATGAGGAAAGCTATTAAGGTAAACTCTGGTTCATCCTACACAAATGTCTCTCAGAATTCCTGCCAGAAATCCATTGACTACAAAGGAAAAAGCAGAGTCCTTCATAATATATATTTTACCAACAAAAAATAATCATCCTTAGAATTCTGAATTATACTGGAGAATCCTAATACTTTTTCAGAAGTGAATTATGTATGATTATTGTAATAATAAACAGTAAAAACTGCTGAAGTGGTTGTATATAGTGTGTGTATGTATATACTGTTGTTGCCATTTAAAGGTTAATGAGTGGTCTAGCCCTTTTAAAAAGTAACCTGCATACATTGCAAGTTCTGAACACGAGTCAGTCGGGTGAAAGGTGCTGAAGTGTTAATGAACATGAGTCAGTCAGGTGAAAGGCGCTGAAGTGTTAAATGGTGTTTATGCTGAGCTGCCATGGTGCTTATAATAAAAGTTATGTTTGCTAAGATAATGCTGAGACCCTCCAAGAAGGCACTATGCATTTTGTAGCAACCTCTGATGTGATGTCACAACCAGTATTTTTTTTGGATGAGCAAAACTGAAAAATGCCTCAAAGGTTCCTAAATTGTGCTGTTATCACACAAGTGATCCAAAGATATTCAGAGTTAAACATGTCAACCAAAAAAACAGTATTTTAACCAACAGTCCTTGTTTAACTAAATTAAAATAATTTAGTTCAAAAATATCAATTTTATTCTGTCATGATGAAGTTTAACCCACTGCAGCTTTTCTAAACCATTTTGTTGACCTACATGGAGAAAGAGAGCCACACAATTTTTTATAGCAAAAAAAGAAAATAAATCAAGGCTACTGCAGTTTTGTATGGCATTGCACAAAAAGGTCAAAGCCATAATTAGTTTGTTTGCATTCATAAATGCCCAGAGCATTACATACAAGTGAATAGTTAATAACTAAACATTTTGTGCCATAAAGAACTGTAAGACAGGAGAGTATGCTTTCCCAGATTTGTACAAGCAAAATGTGAATGTGTTGAAGCATTTGTAAGGTGACTAAGCTGATCAAATAAAAGGCAGAATTGGGAATGATCTGGTTGATGTATGTGTCTCAGAAGTTAAAACCTGACGTTAATCTAACATAAGAATAATCAATTCAAATCACCAAAGATGAAGAATTAGTAAAAAGGCAAAATGCTAATTTAAACAAGGCAAATGGTATATGTGAGGTAACATGTAAAGTTGACAGGAAGTTCCATAAATGTTAAAAAACAAGAAAACAATAAATCCCAGTGGTTCAAAACTGTAGTCAAACAATAAAGAACAAGCAGCACCCACATCTAAATATTCCCTTCCTTGTAGTTTTAAGAATTACAGAAGTACGAGGCTGCTCTTTATAAAATGCATTTTGCACTAAGAAAGCGTTTGTTCATCCAGTAGATAGTTATGAATTTAAACTGAGGGCATCCGGGAATTGTAATATTAAAAATCTTGTTTATTTACCTCTATGCAATCAATGTGATGCCTATTATGTGAGGAAAACTAACCAAAAATTGAAACAAAGTATAGGAAATTACATTTCAGAAATCAAAAGAAATATTTCCACCAATGCTTTATATAAACACAAAATAGATTAAAGTTCTCACTATGATTTTAAATTGCACTGAAGTAAATGAATTGCATTGGATCTTAAGATTAAAAGCACATGTCCCACCAGGGCTGAATGGTTTAAACCACGTTTAAAGGAATTGAACAACAAAGTATAATCATATTTTAATATTTCACAGCAGTTTTATGTGTTTTTAATCTTTATTGTAGTTTCATGGATTCTTCAAATTTTAATGTTTTAAGTTTCATCAAAGGTTTTATTACTGTTTTATTATCGAATTATTTAACTGTATTATGTGATGAATATACACGTGACCTGTTTAAATTGCTATTTAAGTGATTTTGTTTAATTAAAATCTGTTTTGCCTGATGAAGCCATTGTTGGCAAAACGTTTTACTTGCAATTGATTAAATTATTTTAGTTACTGGTTTTCGTGGTTCCCAAGTGGTTTTTGAAGTTCCATAAAAGCCATAATGCTATTCAGACCAACCAAATGTCAGTACAAAGATGTAAATAACTACATAGAAACAGAAGTACCAAACCAAAATAAGCTTACTACAAACTCCAAAAACAAGCACCCTTGGTGGAGGCTCACTATAAATAGGGCTGTTGCTATGTCCAACAGACATAAAACTCACTCATCAGTCTCAACAAGCAACTTAGGAGACAAATCATGTCCACCAAAGTCAATTTCAAGGCAAAAATAGCCTCGCAGGCTAAGGACACCCATAAAGCATTTTTGAATTTTGTAAACAACCTTAAGGGGAACACCCAACAGTGTGCCAAACTAATAGTAAATAGAATGCCTTATACCAAACCAGGGAATATAGCAAATTGCTGATTGATAAATTTATCTTTAGTTTCACCCCTAACACCCCCAGTTAACCCCCCTGAGGAAATGCCCACATCCATTTCTCCCCCAACTCTCACTAAAGAATAGGTCCTCACTGAACTCTCCATGGATGAGGGCATAAATCCCTGTGTCACCCAATAGATAGCCAAAGGGCTCATAGATAAGACACATGAAGTTAGTGTGGGGAAATCTACCTCCGCCAAGAGGCCTATTACTAGTGGTGCCCCACAGGGTGAGAATTGAGACCTCTCCTGGTCAGAATATACTTCTCTGACCAAATTTGCTGATGACTGCAAGCTGGATATAATCACTGAATTCCTAATAGATGTAGACAGCCTCCAGGAGGATCTGACACAGACAAATAACTGATGCCATAGAAATGGCCTAAAACTCTGTGCAAAAATGCCTATTTATACTCTTTGGGAAGATGACCACCCCTGCAAATTACAACATTTATAACATTCCCCTAAGAGTAGACCCAGTGGTAAGGGTCTTAGAAACTCAGGTTGACAATAACCCTATATTTGATCACTATGTGTCCATGGTGGTGAAAAAACCCTTCTGCGTGGCATGAGTTATAAGTAAAGGCATGGCATCCAGATCTAAGGAGATCATAATTCCACTATACTTAGCCCTAATTAGACCAATAATCAAGTACAATGTACCTTTCAGCATGTACCCAACCAGGCATTTGCAATAGCTGGAGTGACTGCAGAGGTTTCTCACTAAAAGAATACATGGTATAAATACCATATCCTGTGTGGACTGCCTCAAAGCCTGCCTCTGTGCTCAATCTCCTACAGACTACTGAGGGATGATCTATGCCTGACCTAAAAGGCATTCTCTGATCCAGATCTGATGCTTCTGCTACACATTCACAAAATAATCATCACTAGAATTCCCTGATATATGGATCTTAACCTCGCCTGTGGCATAAAACATGTTGGAGTGACAGGTATATTAGTCAGAGATTACCCCTTCTCTGGGACAGACTCCCCATTCATGTAAAGCAGAGAGCTTACCTAAGTCTATTCAAATGCAATTTGGACCAATGGATGAGAAATCACAAATTCACCCCTGTCATGTTATCTGTATCCCTAATGGACAGTGGTAGATTGTAAATACCCTAAGGCACAGGCACATACCAAGGCCATTTTAGTTCATGGACATTGATAAATAGGAAAATTGGGGTATGAATGGCTGGGCTTAAAAGGGTCTAAGGGCCATTAACCTAGTAACCTCCTATGATGCTATGATCCTATGAATGCTTGAGAAACAAAGTGTGAGAGTAAGACTAGTGCACAAAGTGTGACTGTTACCATAATGAGTCCGAGCAGGGTGTTGCATGTGGCCTAATAGATATAAGAGACTCGGCTATTTTGCTGTCATTTGTAAAACAAGACACATTAAATGTGTCACCTCTGAAAAAGTAACTGAAACTAAAAATAATGTGAAAAGAGCATTTTTACTGGGTTTAGTCACTAATGTGTCAGATGTATAATCTGACTGATAAGTTAAAGTTCCACTTCATTGAAAATGTATGAGTTTTATGACTAATAGAGGAGTTGATGTTACTGTGATATCATGTGCTACATACAGAAAATTCTCAGTGTCCACATGTACATCATGCAGAGACTGCAGTATGTAATCCAGACAGAAACTCAAGTGCATTGATAAATGTCTAGCCACACCTAAGTGAAAGCAGCATAAGGCTAAGTTGTAGTTTTATGTGCTGGATGATCCATACATAAATACTCTGCTCAGTAGAATTGTCTCATGAGAAAATGTCTTAATTATCAGAATAAATAAAATTAGTGTAGGGGAGACCTGAGGCGAAGGTGGCTGGCTTGTCAACCAATAAAGATTAAATGAAAATTGAACCTTAAAGATGCTATGTTATTAATGATAGATTATTCTCTGTGATTTTCATCTGCCCAGGTTGAACAGTAAGAATATATTGAGCAATGTGTATATTCAACCTTTAACTGAAAATTTCATACAAAATTCATTATTGACAAAGTTACTAAATAACATTGGTATACCTATATCCAGCCTATTAACATTCAGTGTTAGGAATGTATTAGACGTAAACCAATTCTGTTTATAGGACTAATTAATGGCCTATAATTACTTCTTTGATTGAGCATGTTTGCTCAGTCATTTGTTTCTCCATTGCTGCTTCCACTCTGCATATTGTAGTCATATGTATTGGCTCAGACTGTAAATATTTGTGTTAACTCTGAGATCACAGCAACATGTGGAAGAACAAGAGAATTCCATGACTAAAATGATCACTGTCAAAGTTGGAGTAACTGTGAATGAGAATAATAAAGTAGGGGTGGAAAGTTAAATGGAGCTTGTCTCTTTGCAACAAGATGCTTTCTTTAGAATGAACTAATGATCAACTTAAATTTAATAGACCCTATCTCTTTTGGGGAAGGACAGGAAAGAAAAGGCCTGTATACATATCATTCCAAGTGTCATAATACATGGTCAAGGACAGACTTTTTCCTTATCTCGGAGACTCTAACAGAATGGGATGTTAAGTATTGCAGTGAACTGAGATATTTTTCAGACCACTCCAAAATCTCATTAAAAATTAATATGTTAAATAGATCAACAAATAGGATTAATAATAGAGGTTGGTCTTTAAATAATAACCTACTATTGAAAGCAGAGGTAATTAGTGAAATAATCATCATTTTAACACAGCTAGACACGAATATGGAAAGTAAAGATATCCCATATGACATCCAGTGGGCTGCTTGCAAAGCACAGATAAGAGGTGTCTTTATCCAAAAAGCTACTTATTTCAAAAAGATAACAAAAGAGAAAGAAAATAAACTAATCAAAGAATTAAGAGTTGGAGAAAGACCTTCAAACTAATTCAAACCCTGATGTTGAAAAATCAATATGTAATACTCAAAGAAAACTATAGGAGTTATATCAATATAATTACTCCCTGTACAAGCTAAGATGTATAGCAAGATGCTCAGAATGGGCACAAATACCATCCAAAGTGTTAGCTAGCATCATTGCAAACAGACAAGAAGCAGGCAGGATTGCATTTTTTCACTATCAAAATAAGGTTTTTAGGACAGACGCTCAAACAATAGAAGTATTTCACCAAATTTATACTGAATTATATAGCTTTAATAACCACCAACCCTCTCAAGAAGAGATTACAAACTTTCTCAGCAAATTAAAATTTTCAAAGATTAAAGAGAATCACATAAGAAATTTAGAGGCCCCACTCGAACAACAAGAAATAATTGATGCCATTGGTAGACTGAAAAAGGGAAAAGCCCCAGGCTTAGATTGATATACTTCAGAATTTTATAAAACATTCAATCAAACCTTATCATCAATTCTGTTGAAAGTGTATAAATACATAAAAGTATATGGTATATCTGATAATCACTTAAGTTAAAACATCTTCATACTTAATAATAACTTAGAAAGATCCAATCCGCACAACTATAGGCCCATATCTATAATTAATGTGGATATGAAAATACTGTCAGCAATGTTAGCTGAAAGGATGAAAAAGGTTATGCCTTCTTTAACTACACCAGAACAAACTGTTTCTTTATTAAATAGACAGACATGGGATAACACATTAATGTTGGATGCCATGTTAATGTCTTAATAGAAAAGACAAAACCCCAAGATATGGACTAATACTTGATGCATGCAAAGCTTTCAACAGAGTAAGTTGGAGGTTCTTATTTGCGACCATGGCACAATTTAATATACGTAGGACTTTTATCAACTTTGTTAAAACCTTATATAATCAAACATTTACTTACTTAATAGGAAATTATCTGAACCTATTAGAATACTGAACGGAGCTAGACAGGGCTGCCCCTTATCCCCTCATCTTTTTAACCTGTATCTCTAACCCTTACTACTCACAATTGTTCAAACCACCTCTCACTCTATCCCTAAAACTCTTAATGTTAAAGTAAGTCTATCAGCATATGCAGATGATTTAAATATATATTTTGAACATCCTATTTCTGATATTCAGAGGCTAAATGATACAATTGAAAAATTCTCAAAGGTTTCAAACTATTTAGTGAATCATAATAAATCACTTATATTTCCCATTAAACCACTACAGCATAAAGAGTTTTTATTTTCTGAGTCTCCATACAAAATTAAATACTCATTTGGCAACTGCTTAATTTGGCCCTATTATCAAAAGTAGAAATCATAAAGATGAAGGTCTTATCCAAACCTTTACATCAATATAATGCCTCTAACTTGTGTATCCCTAATAACTTTTTTCAAAAGATCACCAAGGAACTGGCCAAATTTATTTGGCACCCAAAATCTGTTAGGATAAAATACGAGAAGCTGAGTTACCCTAAACCAAAAGGGTGTCTAAGTTTAACAGACTTTCGCCTCTATTATTGGATGATATGTGCAAACAGAGTTATTCTAATCTCAAATTTTGAACTGAATAAAGACACATGGCATCCCTTATGGGTTAAAATCTGGTATAATCATATCACAAATAATAATATCAACCCTAAAGCTTTGCCCTATCACTTGAAAGTTTAAGTAACTCATCTATTAACAGTACATTGAGGCAAAAAATAAAGATTTTCCAAACGTTATTAAAATATGTGGAGTTAGAAAAAGCCCTTCCATACCTCCAGCCAATTCATATGAACCCCAGTTTAAGACTGAACAATAAAATGATTAAACTAACATACTTCTCCTTAATTAAAGATTGTAGCATCTGTGATATATACAGATATAAAGAGAAATCACTATTAGAGCTCAGAGAGGCACTTAAATTAGGACAGAAATATACTATTACATTGCGACAAATCAGAGAACTTCTTACAACTTTAATCATAGATGAACCTAATAAGGAAAATGACATTCCTAAAGTTATAGCCATTATAAACAATCTGTCCAAAAAGAAAAATATGTTATCAATAACTTATAAAGTATTAACAACTTTTAAATATCAAAGTGTTTTGTTATTCTCCAATTATTGGAGTCAATATAAATTATGAATTAAGTGAGGATCATAAACTAGTAGCAACAGAATCCACTTGGAAGTACTCCCCCTTTCAAAAACTTTTATATACACAACTGATGATCAATAATAATACTTACTTACTTTACACCATGCATCTTAAATACATTTAATCATAATAAGTCCCCAGCATGTTTGTGTTGCTCCTTTCCTCAAGCTGACCTACAACACATCATTTGGTCTTGTAACCATACATATAAACTTTGGGATTCCCTTAAAGTCAGATTGAAAAAGATGGGATACCAGAAATCCACCCTACCATGGGAAATGGCACTTCTACACATTACTGATGCTAAACTTCCTAAATTGAAACTTCATGTACTTGTCACAATATGTTTATTAATCAAAGTATATATAACCAAAAACTAGTCGGATCATACTAAACTATCCCGGAAAAATTATAGAACCTTAGCAACTAAATACATATCTTCACAAAAAATCTTTTTAAAGAATCCTAATAAGAAAGATTATTATCAGGAATTTTGGAACCTGATCTTTACTATTATTCAGGATGATTAGAGAAGCTGATATTCACCTAAACAGAGTATCATACTATATTAGGATAATTGGCTTTACCCCTTTTCAATAACATTATTATTAATAACAGTTTTATCTACCTTTATAATCCATTACTATTAGTACCGTTAGTACCATGAACAACTTTATCATACTGCATTATGATCATTAATGCTATTAATATCATACATTTACTTATCTTTCTTTATTATATTGGTTTTATTTTCTCTTTGTATGACTGTTGGTACTCCAGGAATCTAAGAATCTTTTTTTCTGTGATACCTGGCTCTATTTTCTCAAAGACACCCAGTGGCTGTATATAAATATATATAGTAGTACTTAGCAGTTTTTTTCATAATATTTTATTAGCTTTATTTGAAGTATTAATTACTAATGGGATTATCTTTTGATTATGTAATTACTGTGTATTGAACTTGTTCCTTCCGAAAGTCATATTTGATTTTATGTATGCTTATTACCTCTTATATGAAAATAATAAAATGCTATTTGAAAAAAAAAAAGATGCTTTCTTTACTATTCAGGTGGTTACTATCACACAAAACTGAGATAAGTACAAGTATATATATTTAAATCGTATGTGTACTTGATTAAGTATTATTATGAACTTAGGGCTGAGTGGTGTGGCTTGATTGTTCATGTTTCAAGTTATCATAACCAGCATAAACAGGTTACTACCTAAACTTGAGCAGTATCTTCGGTGACTGGTTTCAGCTCACCACATAAAAAAAACATACACATTGCAGTTAGCAAAGCCTGTCAATCTGTGAATTATTTCACTGTTTGACCAATATGAACACCACTTTCAGATGTTACAGAAGGCAAATTGGATTCCAGCGTCTGCTAGAGCGACCTTCACCTTGGTTTCTCTGAGAGATAAACTCCTGACAATTGGACTACTGTTCAGTTTTTGCAAAAAAGTCACAGTTAATCCCTGCAGCTATAATCTAACATCATTAAATCCAGGGGCATTAGCTCTTATTAACCCTCATCTTTCTCTCTATAGCAACAAATAAAATGCATTACCCAAGGTTATCACAGCTAACTGTAGACATATACTCAATCAATAAGAAATAGTATAAAGTGCTTCAGTTTTATGAAATGTTTGCTTAATTTCTTAAGAAATCTTGACAATGTCATTGTTTAAGGAGCAACGGAGATAATCATAGGGCATTACGTTCTGCACGCATTAATGTATGATTTTAATTTGTATTATTAGTAGTAGAAGTATTATTAGTATTACTAGTATTATTAGCATTATTCGTCTACCTATTTTATATATTAGAAGTCATTTGGATCTGCTGTTTTATTTTCCTTGTATTAGAGAGGCCCTTATAATATGTACAGTTATACACGGGTACATTGGTTTATCTCGATCTGTTTGACACGTTCTTTTCCTGACTTACTTCCATTGAGTCTTCCTTTGTATTTACTATTCTTTTGCAATTACTTATGCATTACTTTATTTTAACCTTTTAAATATTTATGCCTTATTCCTGTGCCTTATGACCAACCCACCTACCTGGTTAACAAAAAACATGAAAACAGAAAGAAAGAAATATATTAAAAAAATCCTAGATACATGTCATGGTGCATAAAAACATAAACTCTCATCTTTTAGTGTGATTCCTAGAATCCTGCCGTCATCCCTCAAACGGATATCAGGTAAATTTAGCCATGCTGCACACTTTAGGTTTTCTGTTTAGAATTTAAAAATCTGGCTATTATTTTAAAAGTTTAATGTTTAGGACAACTATAAAGGTAATCCTAATGGTCTTATTTCAAGTCTTTTTAAATATTTACTTGTATACCCCCATCTGCCTCCTATTCCCCTTCACATCTCTCTTTTGAAATATCATCCAGGTCCTTCTTAGGGTTACCATCTGTCCCTCTTTATACAGTGCTATACTATCTGAAGAGCTGTGTCCTGCAAAAACTATGAAAATCACAAATGTCCTGAGAAACATTTTCTAATACTTGCATAAAACATTCACCCTGTATCTGAAATACTTTAATTTGATATGAAATAACTGAATTAAATCAAAAATTTCTTGTGAGAGCTTTTATTTTAACAGCATAGCAAAGTCCATTCCTTTGCACTATTGTTTTCATAGCAAATACCTGACTTCGACCATCTAAAAAGGTGAGAACCCTAAAATCTTACTGGAACTTCACATAATTAAAAATACCAGTTCCATGGGTCTTTTTAATATCACTAGATGTCTGCTGTGAAGTGTTATGTCCCACCTAATAAAGCATTCCATCAGTTCTTGTGATGCTTCTTAAATCCCTGTGGTATGGACCACAATCCAAAGCAGATGTCCTCCCTACCTCTGGAATGGAGGACAGCAGCTTTCGTATATCCCTGAGTTATGGAGGACATCTGATGTAGTGTCCTTACATTAATGCAATCCCTGTATTGACCTTTGGGATGACATGCCTATTAGTCTTATTAGTATTATTTGCAAGAAGAACAACCGCAACAGGGCTAGCCAACTGGCAGTGTGAGACTTGGCTCTAGACAATTGTCACTGGTAGTGTGACACCCAGCCCCATGTGACACCCAGCCCCATGTGCAAAAATGGAAAAATTGGTTGTGGATGGATGGATGGATGGATGGATGGATGGATGGATGGATGGACAGACTATTAATCTCCCACAAATATTAGGTAATATGCCTGAGCTTCTCTTGGTTTCTTTGGTGATAAGTTCATTAAGAACCAATGACTTCACCAGGACAGCTGAGGATATCTAATTGGACTTGACATCAAGGTTTTTGTCTTGCACTTAAATTAGAGTGTGCCAGTGCTTAATTTAAATACTGTACTATATTTGTGCTGCGGTGGATTTCTGTATTTATAACTAGTTTAGCGACTTATCTCTTGTTGAGAGAAGTGGGTGCTACTGTTGTTCTGGTGAAATTTTCTACTGGTTGCCAGAGCAGTATCCTACCATCACCAAAACTGAAGCCACAATACAAGCAAAAGATAACTGACTACAGCTATTGACTTGGGTATTGGTATCATTCTAACAAGAGGAAATATCTGTCAGCCTGAGGAGAGATGATCCACAGTTCTGGCTATTTTACTAGAGATGGCCTACAGCAGTCTAGTCATGATTTCTGTATATTGGCTAAGATGTTTGCTCAGTGCTGAAAGCCTAAACAAAGAAATTCACTTCTTACAAGCATTTGTATGGCTGCAGAAGAGTAATAAGATAACCACAGTGTATGGTTTCAATGCATACCACTCTTTCAGACCCAACATGGACAATTACGGTGTTACTGGAGGGGGTACTGTCTCTATTCCTAAGTAGAAATCTCACCTTTAGACTTGTAAACCAGGACAATGACTTTGAACTACTCTAGTTCCTTTTCATGGTAAATAGAACTTTGTACCATATCCCAGCAAACTACCATAGTACCCCCATGTCTAAACAAACAGACATCCCTCCTTTTTGAGCCTAACACTATTCTCTTTGGAGACATCAGCTATCCCTCTATTAACTGGGAACCTACACCACCTTAAAAAATGCACAAAAATTCTTGAACTCATTAATGCCAGCTCCCTAAACCAACTGATTCAAGTTCTGACAAGGGGAATACTGGACCTGGTTTCTCACCAATGTGTTCTACACCTAATTTACCATGTCAATATTCAGATATGACCATCATTTGGTAACATTCACTCCTCTTCTTCTTCCAGTTGCTCCCATTAGGGGTCGCCACAGCAGATCAACTGTTTCCATTTCTTCCTGTCCTCTGCATCTTGCTCTGTTACACCAACCATTTGCATGTCCGCTCTCACCACATCCATAAACATTATCCTAGGCCTTCCTCTTTTCCTGTTACCTGGCAGCTTCATCCTTAGCAACTTTTTCCCAATATACTCTGCATCCCTCCTCAGCACATGTCCAAACCAATGTAACCTTGCCTCTCTGGCTTTGTCTCCAAACCTTCCAACCTGGGCTGACCCTCTAATATACTTATTCCTAATCCTGTCCATCCTCGTCACACCCACTGCAAATTTTAACATCTTCAATTCTGCCACGTCAAGCTCTGACTCCTGCCTTTTTGTCAATGCCACTGTCTCCAACCCATATAACATAGCTGGTCTCACTACCCTCTTGTAGACCTTCCCTTTCACTCTTACTGGTACTCGTTCATCACAAATCACTCCTGACACTCTTCTCCACCTAACATTCTCTATGAGAGTAAAACCTGAATTACCTTGAAATCCTTCTGTGTTTAGATGCTTCTTTAAGACAAATCAAGTTAACCGATGACCTGATTAAATTTAAGCATCTTCCTCGCCTCATTGACTATCTCACATGCTGGTTCATTTTCAAAAATTTCTTTGCCAACCTCAAAGCATTCATACATGTGTTGAGGCATCTGTCCCAATAAGACATAAAAGCAATGTCAAATTCAGGAATAAGCCTCTAAGGTGGAACCCTGGAATAAACAAAATATATAATATAAGAAACAGAACTTGAGAATATATAGTTTCATTTAATAGTGTTTATATCAATGTATAAAGAAGAAACTCATAGTCATTAAAAGCAGACTTAACACCCAATAATCTTAAGACAAACTCAAGAAGATTAACCAAGAACTCGGAAACAAAATTGAATCCTCCAAAAGTAGGTATGAATTAAGAATTACTACCTCTGCTAGGCCCAAACCCAAAGCCTTCTTCAGTTATGTTGAAAACATTAAATGCAATGGCCAGCATTGCTCGGAGCTAATACACAGCAACAAGACATATTCATCCCCTGAGTATATAGCCAACACGTTGGCAGATAAATTCAGCTTTGACTTTATTCGTCTATCTCCCCAAACATTCCCTAACTTATTAATGGTCTCTACAAAACCAAATACACAAGCTCCATGGGTCTTGATAATGTTTTAGACTGCCTTCTCATTGGCACCAAATGCTATCTGGAACACTCTTTACTACACCTATTCAACCTTAACATCTCAAATGGATTTGTGACAGAGTAACAGAGAACAGTGGTAGTCATCCACTGATACAGGAAACTGCAGATTTGTAAGCTACACCAGTCTTATATGTAAATCAATGGAATACATCATTATGAAACTTATTAACAAGGACATATGCAATCTACAAGCTGTGGACCCAAGCCAATTTGGATTTGTTAAAGGCAGATCCTGCATCGTGAACCCGGTGGACTTCTTTGAACAAGGCACTGATGCATCTGACTCAGGAAAATCAGTTCACACTGCCTACCTGGACCTGGCAATGGCCTTTGATACCATCTCACATTCTGGCATTATCAATACGTTAATCAAATTAAATGTAAGCCCATATGTTACCCAGTAGATAGCAAACTAGATAATGGACAGCCTCACTCTATTCGCGTGGTAAGCATACTGTCTTAGAAAAGAGCATTTACCAGTCATGCCCCCCAGGGATCTGTCCTAACACCACTTCCCTTTGGCATTTACTTCTCTGATGTCACTACTGACATCAAGTCTATAAAGCTGACTACATTTGCAGGTGGCTACAAACTTAATCCAGTCATTATCTCCCCATCTGACTTCCAGATTCTTCAGACAGGACTAGCAGGCAACAATAATTGGCACCTGGACAGTGGCCAGAATCTAAATTTCAGGAAATGCAGTATTGCGTCCTTTGGAAAACTTGGCTCCCATGCTCCTAGCACCCTTTTGAAAGCTAACTCATTCATTAGGCAACTGGGCAATTTTTTTTTGACAATGAACTTATCCCTTGTTATCAGGAAATCCTTTTACCTAGTCAGACTAATTACCAGGAGTATTTATTTAAAATCTAAGGAAATTATCATCCCATCTCTACTCCTCCCTTGTCTAAGTATATTACCAGGCTTCACAGACTGCAACATTTTGTCATTAAGATAGATAAGGGGTGTCTTCCTTGAGCTACTCAGACTGCCTTAAATTATCTCTTTTTATTCACGTACCCTTGAAAGGTGACTTCTGTCTAACCTATAGTGCCTGAAAGGATGCTGTCCTGTTATAGCTAGTGAACATCTACAAAATGAATAGCACCCTAAACATTTACTCAAGTGAACTTATCTTCTGCTTAACTGCAAACAGAGTTGCTAATGAGCAAAGTAGTTCTCCGACACACTTTTAAGCATAACCTGGATAGCATGTCTCTCAGATGTGAAATTTGCTGCTGGTTGCAAGGGCAGTGTGATTTTTGATTGGTCTATGTGTCCAGTTCATTGTTTAAACTCAGTGCTTGCAGTCATTGTATGGCCCCTCCATCCGTCATTGAAAGGGGTCAAAATTAATCATGTTAGTGGGTACCCACAATCTATCCATCTTTGAAAGGGGTCAACATTAATCATGTCAGTGGGTATTCACAAGCTATGCTACTGTAGCTAGGCTGTTAATAAAACTTTGGGGTCATGGGCCAAAATAAAAATAAAGCCATCTTTACTGATGTGAAGAAAAGTGGAATTATAGCCTTCACCAGTTCAATAACTAATCTTGCTAACACTGACCACATATTTTGCACTGGGGGACAGTCCAGCCACTTATGAATGTAAGTATCTCTGATGTACTATAATCTTGCCCATCAATGTGAAAGCAAATAGAAATAATAAGATTTAGCAACTGAGTTGATGTAAAGAACTTAACATTGTGTCAGATCATTGAAAATATGTCCTGATATTTGTTTAATGGTTAGATAGAATGACAGGTGGTATGCTGAAGTCAGTAGGCTTAATCTGCTCTTGGCTTCATGTCTAGCATTTGACCATTGTTGAGTGCATTAGTTTCATTTAATGATGGAATATAAATTGCTGCAATGAAAGGGGTTTCTTTCCTTAACTTTTAACAATATATATTAAATAGTATGAACACACTAAGTATTGAAATAAGTATTTGAAACTGCCAACACCCTATTCCATTTAACTAGCAAAAGGTTGTAAATGAACTTCATACCATGTGTTGGAAATCTCATATTTTTATTGCTTACATGTTTTAATGCATTTTGTTTATTATTTTTTGTTAATTTGGGGTATTAGTCTGATCCCGATGGAGCCATTTCAGCCTTGATGTTACAGAAAATGCAGAACAGAACAATACAGAGTACAATAACTTATTACCAGTTTATTATATATCATATATTCACAAATGATATTCCGAATAATTTGTTAGTAAAATATATAATATGCTCACTTTGCCTAAAATATACTTCAGCAGTTAGTGTTTCACTTATTCAGATACTTTTCAGCAGATACCAGAAGTTTACAATAGGAATACATGAAAACAAAGGAGATCATACCTTATGAATATTAAAAACAGTATATACTCTAGGCAGCACATTGTTGACAGGGATTCCATACTGTTCTACACAGGAAGCAGTAGGTTTTTGTAACAGAAAAGTATCAGTTAAAGTAGCTTCAGTGTCTGACTAGCAAGGTGATCAAACTAGCTAAACATACATTATGATATTTTCATTACCTACATAATGTACGTTATTATTTTCTACATTTTAAACAATGCAACTAACAGTAAATTAATTTCAACAGAATAGCTTTGAAATTATGCTAACATTATTTAAATAATTGGAGAATGATGGAAGTAGGTGCAAACAGCTGTTTTCATAAGGTAAATTAACAGCTTTGGGGATTCTTGTGTGTATGGATGTTACATACGCTTACAAGAAGGATGTCCCACAGTACATGAACAAGGGTGGAGAATGTATAGTCTGTTTTTGGCAAGAAAATTGGTTGCTCTGCATATGACTATAGGTCTAAGGTTATTAGCTGAGAGAATAGTAGCACATTTACATGAGAGATGAGGTGCAGTTGGGTCATTTCTAAGTTTTTTAATGAGAGTGAGTAAAAGTAGATTGGCTCTTTCATTTATGGGAGGTCATTCATGTTGGAGGAGATGAGAGAATGGCTTTATGTCTGTTAACTTCATAAAGGCTGTAATTCAAACAGGTTCTTTTTAAAGGAGTATTCAACAAGATGTACGCCATATTCTAAATGAGGGTTCAAATGCATTTACCAATGGCTACCTTCAGGGGTAAGAAAGCAAGAGGTCTAATGATACTCATAAATAATAAAACTTTAGTTTTATTAATCTTTGCTTTTAGTAAGTAAATATAATTTGTCATGACAGCAAGGGATCAAATTTGAGAACAAGCTTTTAAATGAGGTCACATACTTTGTTTTGATCCTATATGTCAGGACCGGAATATGTAAAGGAAATACTTTTAGTGTTTGAGGAAAGCAAAATGTTATATATTTAGCCCTTTTATTAATGTGGATAAATGTTTAGCTGTGCAGCAAATGAGAGAGTTGCATATTTTAGAGGTGAGTGAAATTGGATTTGTCTACAAGTGATCTGTGTTACATCTGTCTGTATAAATAGTTTATAGAGGCACTCTTTCAGCCAGGGTTCCCTATTAAATTTTTTAAAGCAATAAATTATTAGAAAATATTTGTTTTATAATAACATAATAATATCACGTAGGATCATGCCAGCTAGGTTAGTGAGCTGGTGTTTAAGATGGCTGCCAATAGTGGAGTTAACGTCACTGTTGAGCGCATGCATTTTGTTACTAGAGCTATAGATTCGAATGTATGCTGTTTTGCTGGACCAGGGAAAAGTAATTGAGCAATTGTCACTTATATTAGCCAGAAGAGGACATATATATTTAAAATATAATAATAAAACTACATACATACATACATACTACTGACAAACAGTAGTATGTATGTATGTATTATTATTATTATATTTTATTGACTATGTGGCTAAGTCTTTTACAAGTTTAAAGAACAGGGTTGCTACAGCATATATTTATTTTAGAGTAAGGATTCAGTGTCAGGTCAGCTCTTATCCAATTAACTGAAAACTCATCAGCTTGTGATGAGGTAGAAATGCAGGTACAGAAGAGGTACTTCTTTAGTATATGAAGCATAACTCTCAACCTCTTAGACAAAGAAATCTGGACAAAGCCTAAAATAATGCAGGGACAAAGGCCCAAAAATAGGTACAGATTTTAAATATTGCTCTTATAGACTTAGAAAGTTCCTAGAATAATAAGTTTTGGGTTAGCACACATTTTATGAAGGATAGTCTTTATTTAGTTATGTCAATCCTCAATGATATGCCAAAAAAACAATTTTTATGAAGAAAAGACCAAATATATGAGACAAAAAACTGGACATTCTGCAAAAATCTGGGCAGTTGAGAAGTATGACATGAAGGCATTCTGAACCAATTATTTTGCATGAGCAGTCAGTCTGAATGGTATTAAAGTCTGGAAAGTGAATGGCAGTGTTTTCTAAAGTGTGTGATAGGTTCAGAGAATTTAAAAATGGACATGTATCCAGTCGGACTATCCCAGTCAATAAATGTAAAAATAAATAAATAAAATAAAATACATTTTTGATTGTGGCTGAAGTAATGAGAGGAATACAATGGGCAATTGAGTATAGGAGGTTCACACAATGACAGGATTAACTATGTTTGAATGGGACATGTAATGAAATTATGGCAGCACAATAGTCATTTAGTAGTATAATGAAGAATAAGTTGATACAGATTGTAGCTTGGAAGGCAAGATGCCTCTTACTGTCTGTTGTGGGCATGTTGACTTTGCTTGATGTATGTAGTGACATTATATACTTTGCCAGGGATGTAGATGTAATGTGTTCAGACAGAGTTTATGTATTAACTTCATTTTCATTAATATCTGATGGTGAAGATGACATATTGGGTACAATTAAGGGGTCAAGCTGCCAGATTCATAAACTTTCCTGTCAGGGACTTATGCAGTTTGTTCAGTATGCATTCAGAATGGTTTACCTCCAAGTGATCAAATCCCATTCCAATGAATCACCAGTTCCTGAAAAAATAAACATCAAAAGCAGTAATTTGAAAACATTAATAAAAGCAATTTATTATTTTTTTTTGCAGAGAGTAAGCCCCACTACACCCCCAATGTGGGAGGCAGACCTTCTCTTACCCCCCCAAATAATATATAACAACTCCACAATCACACCTAAGTGGAGAAAATGGGGAAAATCCCAGAAAAGTACACTACTGGAATCCACATTACGATACACTGTGGTGAGCACAACTACAACAGTAAATTTTCAATCTACATCCGCTTGTCAACCAGTTCTTTAACTATGCCATTCAGAAGGAACACAAGTCATAAAAGAAACCTAAACTGCTCTTCTGGAATTCACAGATGTGCTCATAATACTGTGCACTGTATCCCAACACAGACTTGTTGTTGCTGCACAATGGTGTACTATGCCATAACCAAGATAATGTGTTCCTGATATGTTATGTATGCATGGGTATCACAGTCTGGCATGCAACATCATGGTTTCTGATGTATCAGTATTAGTGTGCTCAACCACAATTATGGCCAGGTGTGATTCAAACTCATTGTTCAGTACATTGGCCATAACTGCAAAGTGTGGGGTATTTACATATATGTAAGTGAAGAAATCTATTTGTGTTGTGTCACAAAGTGGTGGCAGATTCATAGCTTCATAGGTTCATAGGTGTGTACTAGGCTAATGGCCCTGGAGCCCTTACAAGCTTAGTGCATAGGATTATCCTGGCATCATGCCACCCGGCCTTAGTTACCAGTGCCTCTGTCAAGTAGAGTCACTGGAGTGATCCCCAGGGTGAATTTTCTATTTCCCATCCACTCATCAAGATTTCACTAGAAGAGAGCCAGTGAGGTGCTCTGTTTGACATATATGGGAAGTCTATTCTATAGCATGGGCAGTCTCTGGGTTATGAACCTGTCCCTCCAGCATGTTCTGTTGATTGTGGTAATGAGGTTGAGGTCTCTGGAGAGTGTGGTGCAGAGGGATTGGGATTTCTTTAGATGTAGCATTTTAACAGAGCTGGGTCAGATATGGCTTTGTAAGTCAAGCAAGATCGCCTCTAAGTAGGAGATATGAGACAGAGAATAATTGGAGTTTTTTTGAGTCTGTCCATATAGGACAAGTGTTTAAGGCCAGGGATCCTCTTTGTGAGGTAGTTCTGCAGCCTCTCCAGTTGTTGTAGGTGTCCAGTGAGGTACATGCCAAATGGGGCATTGTACTCGATGGTTGGCCTAATGAGGGAAGAATAGAGGGAGACAATGACCTCTTTCTTCCTGGATGCAAAACCCTTAGTAATGAGATATGCCACATAGAAGGACTTTCTGACCACAGTGGCAATGTGGTGGTCAAAAGAGAGTTTGCTGTCAACCTGTGTTCCCAGATCTCTTATAATGCTTTCTGTGTTCAGTGGACTACCATTGATTTGGTAATTCATGGAAAATTACGACACATTTTTGGCATTGATCTTAAGGTCATGGTTCTGATACCAGTCATTGGTCTCAGTGAGGCCTTTCTGTAGGATGTCAACATCACTTGGGGAGTTAATAACAGGGCCCAACTTGCAATTGTCTGCAAACTTTGTCAGCCAGTCCCTTTGTGTTGGCCTGGACTTCAGAGAAGTAGATACCAAACAGGAGAAGATCCAGGACTAAACACTAAGGGACTCCACTTGTGACTGGTTGGCAGTCTGACTTGGAGTCAGCTACTTTTACACTGTAGGTTCTATCTGTGAACCAGTTTACAACCCGCCTAGTGATATAGGGGTTGATGCCTAGCTTAGAGAGTTTTTCTATGATTCCTGAGTGGGGAATTGTATCAAAGGCCTTGGCCAGATCAAGGTAGGCTGTATGAACCACCTTGCCTTCATCCACAGCTCTGGTGACTGATTCAAAGAAGTAGACCAGGTTGAGCAGGCATGATCTACCCTTCACAAAATGAAACTGTGTGGGATCCAGAGTTTGTAGATGCCCTATATCATTGTTTATTAGGTCCATGATGATGCATTCCATAGCTTTGCATGTCAGACTCATCAGGCTAATGGGGTGATAGTTCCCAGGATCTGTAGTCATTCCTCCTTTGTGGAGAGGGATGACTGTAGCAGTGCACCATTCGATAGGGACAAAGACTGAGGTGAGGATGTGAATGTACAGGGCACACGGGTGAGGTGCCAGTTCACTGTTTAGTTCATGTAGAACACAGCCAGGGAAATTGTCAGGTCACATAGAAGCTGCGTTTTTGGCCTTGGACAGTGCTGTTTTAACCTCTGCAGCAGTAAAACTGGGTGCCTGGCAGTGTACTGGTATTGTGATTGGTCCTTTGGGGGGCGGTAAAGTTGGCACTGAATCTGTCAGCCAGTATAGTGGCAATACCTGTTGGCTCAGTATAGGCGGTACCATTGTGCAGTAGCTCAGAGCAAATCTGGGTATTGCCATGGATATTCTTTACATAACTATAGAAGGCCTTGTTGTTGTCTTTACTATCTGCTGTAATTCTGTTTTCATAGCTAGCTTTAGAGGATTTGATGAGGGATGTCAACTTTTTGTTGAGGCTGATAAGGGAGTTTTTCCAGTCTTGGGACTTCACTTTATTCCACATCAATTTCCTCCTTCTGTTGTAGAGTTTGTTTATGGCAGGGACCACCAGATTGGCTTCCATTTTTTGGAAGAGAGTGTCTTGGTTCTATTGGGTATGGCAAGATCCATGCATTTGTGTACATGTTGGTACAGTGCATTGGTGTATGATTCGGTGGTCATGCAACTATTCTCCATTTGCATGGGTGCCATGAAGTTAGCCACCTCTTTTTTAGGAGCCAAAAGTTAGCTTTGGAGAAGTTTTTCATGGTGGTTACCTTTGCGGGGTGGGGATGTGGATTTCCAAGGTGATTAGTTTGTGGTTGGATCTAACTAGGGAGGAGTTGACTACTGGTGCAGAGGAATGGTCACCCATGTTAGTAATGACCAGGTCAAGGATGTTACTACCTCTAGTGGGGGTAAGAATGAGCTGGTCCAGGGCATTGGAATTAATGAATTCCAGGAAATGTTGGGCAAGTGCATTGGTACATGAGTTGCTTTCCTAGTTAATGGAGGGGTAGTTGAAGTCACCCAGTATGAGAGTGTTAGGTTGGACCCTAATATTCTCCAGGGTGCTTAGGAACGTGGAGTGTGAGTCTTGGGACATGGTTGGGGATGTATAACAGGTTATGACCTGAAACACTGTCCTACCTAATGTTAGCTGCACCTGAAGTATCTCTGATGTGCTATGTTGGGCTACCAGTCTGAAGGTGTGCACATCCTTTATGAATTTGGATACTCCAACGCCTTTGGCACTTCTGTCCAAGTTATGGGGCCGAAAGGTGTGGAATGAGATATAGCCTGGTAGTGCAGGCATGCTTTCTGCTGCCTTGAACCAGGTCTCTGTTGCAGCACAAATGTTGATGTTCTCCATTTTAAGGAGTGCTTCAAGCAAGTGCATTTTGAGATTTAGACTTCTAGTGTTGAGCAGCATGACCATCAGATTACATTAGTGTGTAGCTGTTATGGTGGTCATTTGGTCTTTTGAACACTACCTAAAAAAGGTACTATAGGGGTGGCAAGAGTTTTAGCCAGTATCTGGAAGCCCAGGGGTGACAAATGCAGACCATCTCTGGCAAAGCATCGAGGTATGTCAGTCATGTCATCCCAGGTAGACAGATACTGGATCCCCTTAGAATGACACCAGAAACTTAGCCAGTTGTTGAAATCAATCATTTTTTCGTGTACTGTGGTATCATTCTGGGTGATGGTAGGATGCTGCTCAGGGCTAGGGTCATACCCACCTGGGCTACAAAATCCGAGACCTCCTCCATGTCTCTTTTCATGTAGTCCAGGGAGGTATGTCTCTGGTCATTCACACTCACATGTACAATGACAGAGTCATATTTGTACCTGTTGTTGAGGGACCTGAGTGCATGAGTTATGTGGCAGATCCTGGCACCTGATAGGCAGATGAGTGTTACTTTCTCCTTAGTCAGCCTAGTGAGTGGGACATCAGTGTACCTTGCTATTGAGTCACCTATGACTAGTGTGTTGGGCATGCTGTTTTGCCTTAGAGGCCTTGGTTGAGTGACACACTGTTTAGGAGAGTTATGTGTCTCATGATTAGTTTTGTGTTTGTGGTAGCCGAGTCCATTTCTGCCTTGGACTTCTTTCCTGTTTAGGTAGATTTTTATTGAGAGCTTCCATGAAGGTGGGTGTGTGGTTTGTGTTTTTATGTGAAGGCAGTGCTGGTGCATGTTTTGGACGGCTATGTATTCCATGTGGTGTGGTGCAAGTGTTGACATTCTCCTCTTGACCAGGTCTTCCAGTCTTGGCTGGAGAGTGCGTGGCTTCCAGTTTGGATATATAAGTGCATCTCTTGCAGGTCTGAGTGTTGGGAGGTAAGAGGAGAGGATTATCAGTGTACATGAGTTAGTTGCTACATTGTCTCAGGATGCTGAAGTTCCCCAGGTTAATAGGAGAAAACACAGGGAACTGACCTTTTGACATGCCTGGAGGAGTAGGCGTTAATAATAAGTACTGGAGCTGTTTACTTGTAGAAAGTTTAGTTCTGGTAGTACTTTTGTGTGCTACAATAATTGCTACAAGAAGTCTGGTAAAGTGCTAGACTAATAAGCTAGTAAAAGTGCAGGAGAGGAGAGAACTAGCAGATCTAAGGGAGAAACTGAAGAGCAGACTTTGCACCATTCAGAAGCTTACAAACAGTCCTGGATACAGCAAATCTGTATCTGGACTAGACATGTTACAAGACAGGTGAGAAACAAGGGCAAGCACAGGCTTTTAAAACAGAAAGTTGAAAGAGATGGAAAAAACTGCCCAAACGGCCAATAAACTAGAATTTATGGGCCAGAAACCATTCCTCTTTTGGTAGTGCTTATCACTCCCACTGACAAGCTAGAAGGCTTCCCTCCAACACAAAAAGGCTTGGGGGGGGGCTCAAAAGCTTACAAACAGTCCTGGATACAGCAAATCTGAATCCGGATTAGACTAGTTACAGGTAAGGCTGGAAACAAGCTTAGAATTTCTTTTTACAGAAAATCAGCTAAAATCACACTAAAAACAATCAAAGTGCAGTGCAAGCTAGCACACCTGAGTGTGTAGCAATATTAAAGCAAATACAGTTTAAATAAATGTAATTTATTCAAACTGTATTCTGAACTGAATTCAATTATTGTTTTATTCAACTCTGAACAGTTAAAAAGTGCCAAGAAATATACTTACCAGCTGAGAAGCACACTCAGTCAGAACACAAAGAGATTCTACCAAAGTTTTTGGAAAGGGAGAAAGAAGGAACAAAAGATAGTTCAAGGTTAAGAATCTAAGGGAGTTGGCCTTCTCAAATGTTCTCTCTGTATTAGGTAAAATGAGCTAATGACACTAGACTAGGAGGAGTGTCCCAGATCAAATTTACAGTAGGGGTGGGCAACTGCAAAGCCACCAAGTATAAGAACAAGGCTCCAATAGGGAGGGGGTGGGAAAGTAATACAGCTATGCGCTATACTATTTTAGGCAGAAAACACTACCAAAATGTTTATTGCAGCAGAAAAATAGCAGTGAACCACTAAATGAAAATTTTAGACAGATAAAGGAGCAAGGAGACTCTAGATAATGCTTTCAACTGCAAACAAATCAATTATATGATACACCCCTTGGCAGGAAATCAGAACAAACAAACAAATGTTTAACAAATGGAGAAAAATTCTAGTTAATACCTTACACACATTAAAACTAGCTAGAAAAGATTTACAAACAGTGTGACAGTAAAAACCTTATCAGGCCCTGTAAGGCAGACAATTTTAGTACAACCATGCAGATTAGTTTTTAGCAATAAAATACAGTAAAAACTATGCATCAGACAATAAAAAGTTCCGTAACTATCTAGAATAAGCAATATCTAGTATATATAATAAGCAAAAAACAAAAACAGGATACTTATTGTTATATATAACGCATCACAGTTGTGGTCAGTACCCCTCCTCTGATTAGCTCTGTGTTCTCTATCAGCAGAAGATGGCTTCCAGAAACACATGGAACTCAACAAAGCAGGCCTGGATAACAGCAGGCCTCTATCCAGACTATGTTACCTGACTAGAACACAGAAACCTCACAAACAATGCACAGAAAAGCACAGACAGCACTCACAAACAGAAAATACAACTCTCAGTATGAAAAAGCAGTTCACAGTTGAAGAATTCATTAAAAATGCAATTACAGTAATGAAACACTATCTAGCAATGAAAAATATAGTTAAAACAGTATAAAACAGTACACAAATGCAGTGAAACAGTAAAAAAAGCTTAATAACAGTGAAAAATGTATATGAGAGACTGGCATGTTTGGGTCTGACATAGCAATATGCAGCTGTATTACGTTACGGATTTTGGCATTCTGTAGCTTACACACAAAGAATGATGACACTGCTACTCAGCAATTTTTTTTACTGCACATGGCTTTGCTAGCCTTGACTAGGGACAATGATTCATCATTTGTTGGTAAAAATTGCCAGAAAATACCATTTCTGTTCATTTGGAGTATTGGAAAAAGAATATTTCATTGAATGCATGACTTTTTGCCAGAAAAGCATTTCACATTTCACCACAAAACAGTATTTCTTCTTATATTTACAACTTAAAATACTGTTATCTTGCTTCTCTATACGTATAATTTATTTCAATGTTGCATATATGTATGTATCACTCTCTCTCTCTATATATATATATATATATATATATATATATATATATATATATATATCCAGCAATAAACAAACAAAAAAATACTTTAAACATTATTTTGCAGGGGGGGGCAAGCCCATGTAGGGGGGGGGGCTGCACTCCCCAGACCCCCCTATTAAATATACTAACTCCAACATTGCACTGTGAGGAAAAGGATATATTTCCTTATCCCCACTGTAATGCACTTCAGGGGACAGTTTTTTGTGAAAGTGCACTTTCGATTTAGTGCACTTTTGCTTAAATGGGTTCAATCTTCTGGTTGTCGAGAAAGTGTGTTTTTGACAATCATAAGTAGACCCATATATATATATATATATATATATATTTATATATATATATATATATATATATACATATATATATATATATATATATATATATATATATATACACACACAGAGACAGAAAGGACCAGGAATTACACTTAAAAATCATGAGTATAATTTCTTGATTTGCTTTCATCAAAGTGTTTTTTTTTGAACATTATAAATCATGTTCCTTGAATGCATTGTCAGTGTTATGTATTTATACGCTTTCCTTAAGGAGTGGTACTCTGCAGATGGGGTGCCATAAAATTTTCACTCCATATACAGCATGGTCTACAATTTATGCTTTTTGAATTGTGGTTGCTGATGCTGCATATTTGCTTAATAACTGTGTGTCAAAACTCCACCATGCTTGCAGGAGTTGATATTGATGCCCGATGGCCTTTCAGACTATTTATGAACTGTGTGTGACTCTGTTATGGTACTTTATGAATTGCACATCATAAGGTGCTGGCAGTTTGAGATGATGCTCAGTTAGTGACCCAGCATCTGAATGAATGAAAAGAACATGATTGTGAATTCTTGGAACCTACTCGCTTATTCTTAGAGACGGGTTGCTCTGATGTTCATGGCATGAGCAACACCTACCAGTGATTCACTATACTGTCTTCAATAAATGGGTTGGTCTGTGCTGTCATCATGGAGTTCTACTCTGCAGTAAAAGAGAAAAATGCCTCTGCCTTTGAACAGGGAGCAATTGAGAGTCAGTATGCTGTCTGCAGGAGGGATGGCTAGAACTGACTAGGACTTGAATCTGCCTTGGCCCCTACTACTCAACTTTCAGCAGAGGGGGAATGGATGGGCTAATTAGTCTTCCTGTGCATGAGCAAATGGGTTGTAGGGATTTAATCTGTATTTTACCTCACATGAACGAACAGGCTGATTGGTTGCAGAAGAGGAGCTGTGAGGCGTGTCCTGGGGAGGTGATGTGGGAGACAAAAAGATGATATATTAGTTTTGGATGTGTAGTATACATTACTATTAGATGGAGGAAGGAAGAAAATAGACAGAGAATAAAATATAAATGCAAGTTACATACATACCATAATGCTAATTCAGTAAGAAATGCTTCCATTAGGTAGCATTACAGTGTACAGATTTACACTGTACAGATTTAGGACTGGTTTATACCTGGAACTCTTTAAACTGTTTTTGCCCCTCCTCTGGGCTTACCCCTGAAATCTCTAGTTTCTCTTGATGTATGAACCTTCTTAATCCTAAAGATAAATTCAAATAAATATTCCTCTGGCACTACTCAAAGTTCAAACACATAGAAAAAAAAACTACCATAACGAATTGTATTTTTAAATGTATGTATATAATTGTATATAGTATTACTGCACTTTCTTACTCAAATACATTATATGTTCTGCTTTTCTACTGTACATGTTATATATTGTACACATCTGTAATTTCTCATTATACTATACTATGATATATATTGTTTGCTTTATTATTTGTTTGCTCTATTAATTTGTACTCATCTATGACTTTTGTATTTTTATCATGTATTTTTTATGATTGTCATGCATATGGAGCTATTCTCCCTGGGTCTCTGCTGAAAATGGTCACATGACTGCACAGTCAGACTGACCTGGTAATCAAATATAAAATAAAATAAATAAATGAATAAAGAAACTTTCTTCAGGAAACATCTGGAGAAGACATTGCATAGAAGGAAGGTAGCTTCCTGATGCAGACACCTTAAAATGCTGAATATATCTAAAGAATGCCTTGCTTGCCCTAAGCAACATGGCAGGAACAAGTCTGACTGGGAAATGTTAGCTAAGATGGACGCACTTCTTACAGATATAGTATTATAGTGAGTGCATAATTTCCTTGTCTAGTAAGACTTGAACCATCTACACAAACAATTAATACAGAATCCTCAGTTATTACTTTGTTTAGCCCACCCAATATAACAACCCTTTCACTGCAGCAGCTTCAAAAGAGTGTTTGCACTGGTTGTAATGTTCAATTTGTAATGTTTAGTGGAAGTGTTCAGACTCTATCAGGTGGTGGTCATGCAAATATCATCTATAAAAGCATTCTTTTTATTCAAGAAATTTTATTAAATTATTTTTTCAATAAACAAATGATATACAATTAAATGCAGTAAAACTGAACTATGAATGATAACTAGAACAATTACAATGAACAAAAAAGAAAAGCTATCTACATTATATACAAAGGCCTTAAAACAGAATGTTAGAAATAAAACTCCAAATTATCCCATTTTGTAATATTGTTAAATTTTAGCTGTTAGTAACATGATCCGTTTGATACAAATCAATTAGAGATATCACTTTAATCCAAGGATTATTAGTAAATAAGTTAGGATGAATTAATTATTTGTTCTTTGATTTTAGTCTGTCTGAATGCTATTTCCTTTAAGAATAAAAGGAAGTCTTCAAATGTTGGAGCCATAGATATTTTCCATTTGTTGTTGATACATTCCATTGCTACCACAAGAATGGTAGGAAAGAGCAATTAACACTCTTCAAATCATCTTTATCATTTACATTAAATTAAAATTATAAACTATGATAAAGTCAATTTATCAATAAATAAATCTTTTAAAAATCTTCTATCTTAGATAAAAAATGAGCTCAAGGAGGAACATGCAAAAATATATGAATGTGCTCTACTTTACATTCTTGTAAACATTTCCAACACAGTGAATTATTATTTCCACTTATTTTGGCTATTCTGATTGGAGTTGGGAAGTAAATATATGCCAATATTGTGACCAAGAAGTGTGACTGGTAGATGATAACATTTGAGAATATGTGAATTAAATTGAGAGCCCTGACCTAAAGTAATATGATTCCAAAATTTTAGATTTAAATTTGTTTTATATTTAATAAATATTTTATAAAGATGTGATATTCAATTATCAATTTTTGAATTATTGTATGTAATTTAATAAATACAATAGATTAGTTTGGGTTCTTCTTTACAATGTAAATAAGAGATAGATAGAACATAGCTCATGTGCATAAGTTTTCACATGTTTAGTAGTAGCAAATCCTGTGAATTTAAATTAAACTCTGAAATAAGTTGTTGAATATCTTTAGGTTTTAATTATTTAATACATGATATCAGCAAACACATTTCCTGGTCTCCCAAATCTCAAGTGTATGATTATGAATTTTATTGAAAACATGTTTTGTGTTATTAAACGTGGTTACAGATTCAAACCAAATATTTACACCAGCATTAGAAAAAAATCATATTTTTAAAAGAGTTTAGTAGTATTTTGAATCTGTAGGGAAAAAATATTATATTGAATTAGATTACAAAGATAATGCAAAAAAAAGTATCTAAATTGGTTGGATTATAATTACATAAAACATTGTTCTTTTTATCAAGCCTTGTTAATGTAAAGTTTTCCAATATGAATTATGATTAGGGTCAATCCAATTTAATATAAGTTTAAATATTGAAGCTTTTATATAAGTATCTATATTTGTAAAATTAATTTGCCCATGTCTCCAATGTGCTATTCTGGGTTTATAGGGAAAGCAAAAGCATTTTAAGAGTAGTCTATTTATTTAATTAATGTGTTATTTATTTGAAAAGAGAAACAAGGTTTGGATTATCCAAGAAGACGGCTCACACCAGCTACAGGCAAACGTTTTATTCAGAACAGCAGTGAAGGCTTGTAAGTGCTTTCGTCCCAAGTTTAAAACAATACAGGAACTTCATCAGACTAGGTAAAAAGAGCTAAAACTGCATTTAAATAAAACAAAGCATATTACATCATTTCCTCTTTGCAAACTTAAAGGGAAATCATGCTCATAACTGAAAGCTATGGTCCTGGATACCAAATGTAAAAATGTTACATGTTGTTAATTTGTCTTTTTCTAACAAGAAAGGCCAGGCCCCTCCTCTTAATGAAGGGGATATGATGTCCAGCACAATGAACTTGAATTTGTTGTCAGTGTATTGATTAATGTGTTTTGCCAGAGCATAGCTTAACTACATCTCTCACGTAAAGTATTTGTTTGTTTCAGGGGTAAGTGATTGTCAGTATACATGGGGAAATTGCTACATTGCCTCAAGATGCCTATGTTTATCAGGCTGGTCAGAGAGATGATGGTAAAATGCCGATCCATGATTGCGGGGTTAATTTGACAGGACTATGCTGGTAGCACCAAGACTACAAGAAGGACCTATACCTTGTGCAGGCTAAGGTTAATCAATAAGGCAATTCTGCTCAGTGCACAACTGACTTGCTTCTAGAGCAACATAAATGCTTGGAAGGGTTTCACTGACAGCTGTTTATGGAAAAATTTAGCTTCTAGGCTTTTGCATCTATACAGGGCACAGCTAACCA
>NC_056744.1:282505829-282546665 GCF_019279795.1 Protopterus annectens
AGTACAAAAAATGTCATACCTCAACACCAGCATAAAATGTCCATATAATTAAACTTAGCAAAGCTTTCGGGTTATTCACCCTTTGTCAATGCATAAAACATTATCTTAAAGCAGTGCTCAATTTAAAAAGACAGGGTTTATATCGAAACATTGAAGGCTGATAAGTCCGAAGCTCACAACTTCGAACTTCAAACCCTGAAAGCTGACAACATTGAACTGCAGAACAGAGATTGCCATAGAGTGCGGGAAGGGAAGATTTCCCTTTACTGCACTATAGTGTGATCTCGGACTTGGTATATTTATGTATCGGGGGGTGTGAGGGAGAGCGTTTTTTTTTTTTTTTTGGGTAGTTAGTATTTTTTTTTGTACATTCGATGTTGTCAGCTTTCAAAGTTTGCAGTTCAAAGTTGTGAGCTTCGGACTTATAAGCTTTCGATCATCTGATATAGACCCAAAAAGACAAGCTGTCTACATCAGCAGCCAATCATATTTCAGTATTAATTAATCAAGTGAACATTCAACAGAACTCTTAAAAAATTATACACACATGGATATATATATATATATATATATATATATATATATATATATATATATAGATAGATATATATATATATATATATATATATATATATATATATATATATATATATGAGAATATATGAGAATATATACCTATAATGCAGCGTACATAAGAAACATTCAATTAATAACTTATTTTTCTTCATTTTTAATAAAGGCTTGATGCAGTCTGCAGAATTCAACCCAGGTGGAATATCCGCATTTAATCTGACTATGCAGTTCAGCTCAGACACTTCCATATAATTCTGTATAATTTAAAGAACTATATGGAAGTGTCCAAACAGAATTGGATAGTCAGATTAAGCTGTCATATAATTCTGTATAATTTAAAGAATTATACGGAAGTGTCTGAACAGAATTGGACAGTCAGATTAAGTGCGGATATTCCACCTGGGTTGAATTCTGCAGTTAGCATCAGTTCTGATGTGCAATGTAATGTCTGTGTTTTTGCTATGACTATTAACATCTCATCTAAGAAAGAAGCAACTATTTATAGTAAGTATGAAGTCAAATGATCTTTAGAACACTGAGGTTTGGATTGAGTATCCTGTCTGGTGAGTGATCAGGATTTCATGGGCTAGTCCATGACTAATGTATGTTAACAGGTGAACAACAGTAATCTAGGCCAATATGGTACTATTACAAATAGGATGGATATCAGTCCTTGATCATTCTGAATTATCTTTAGCTGTAAAACAAACTCTGGAGGTACTTTCCAGTCAGTGGATCCTTCCACTATTGTTATTCATTGGACTGCAGAAAAAAAAAATTACTTGTATATTTCACATCTGAAGTTGACAGTTAAAATTATGTCTGGTTGATCCAAATATCTCAATATTATGTTGGCTATTGTCATATCAATGGTCCTGCTCATTGCGAAGTTGTACATTATTGCTCTTCAGTCTGATAATATGCTGGTACTCAACAGGAAAAAAGTTGGAGGACAGAAATCCTGCCCCAAAACTTAGTAGCTTTCCTGCACAGAAGCATGACTCTCAACTGTACAGATTTTCACAGAATGTACAGATATTTACCTCATATTAATGGTCCATTTTTCATAGAATTGTGGTTTCTGACCAATCAGAGGCAAATCATTAACGAGTGAAGTTAGAAAATAATGACAGGCATTTGAGTTTCTGACTTCATATGCTTCAGAAAACTCATGCTGATGCAAAACCTATTATTCTATTAACTTTCTAAGTTTGTTGAGAGCAATATTTAAAAATTGTCCCTGTTTTTGGGCCTTTGTCCCACTTTTATTTATGGCTTTGTCCAGATTTCTTGCTCTAAAAGAGTGAGAGGTATGACTGAGGGGAAGGAGTAGGTACTCCTTCCATTTTGTTATTGTATACTGCGAACACAGTTACTATTTGAAATGTGCAAATCCTGAAAAGCACAGAGACTGAATATCCAAAACAATGGATTTACATATACTAAGTCCAAAATGCTATTTCTCAGAATATTCCCTTTTATGGTCATCTCAAAGTTTGTATATGTAAGTTTTGGGGGGTGTTTGGGAGCTTGCCCCCGACATGGGAGGATGCGGGGGGGGGGGTTGTGCCCCCATGCAAAACCAAAAACTTTTAACAAGAAGAGCAAGTTTTGAGATTCTTCATTCTCTGGGTTTTCAGTCTTTTTTTCTGGCTTTTTGGCACTTGGCATTTTGAGTGCCAACATTTCAATAATGAGTCCATAAACACTGCCACACTCTCTGTATGGATTACTGGAATATGTTGAGGAACACGTTCCTGAAATGTCTGCAGGTATACTAGCACTGAAACGAAGGTCTGGAATGGATTGACTCTGGTCAAGTTGAGATTATGGAGCTACCATGTCAGATATTGCTTGCAGGATTCTGCAGCAGAGATTTCCGTAACAAGAGGAACTTGAGCTAATGTCACTGAAAACTGAGCATCCATTACAGTTGGTCCTATGTCGGGCCGGTGTTAGCATTTTGGGGGCCCCCAGCAAATGTCAAGTTGGGGGCCCCCTAGGCACTTCCAGTATAAGTATCATCCTAACAATGCCATCCATCCTAAGCAACCTTTTATTTCATGCTGCAAACTTTTAGGAGTAGTATCCACAGACAGACCTGCAGCTACAAGCTTTTACATTACAACAGGCCTATGTATCACACCATCACTATGTTGAGCTGTCTAACAAAGGGGCAGTTAGTTACTGGCACTTAGTTGCAACAGTGATACATTGCAACAAGTCTATGTACAGGTCTGGACTTAAAGTGAAATGATGACTGGACCTACATTTCAACCCCCCCCCCACACACACACACACCCTCCAGTCTTCACCTCTGAATCCTTCTCCTTTTGGGCTCCCCATACCATCCACGTTACTTTTTTCTTCCTTTTCTCACATTTTGCCTTACTCTAAGCTTTTACAAGAAGCCATAACTTTCTATATGCTCTGAAGTGCATTTTACACAACCTTTTCATCCAATAATAGCTTGAACAGAAATTATGATTAAGGAAAGAATTTCACTGTTGTGGTTCAGCTTTAGTTTTCCTTGCATCCTTCAATATACCGTTCCTGAACAAGACAGCCCAGTAATAACCATTTAGGAAATAACTCAAGTCAGGGCCCAAGAAGCCACAGGTTTACAGATGGTCTGGGATGCATTTTAGAGCATTTCCTCAGCATTTTACTTCAATGGTTGCCTAAATAAAAATTATGAAGAAAAAAAGAATTTCAGTCTTATTTTTTTCCTTCCAAGGCATAATTTGTGCCCAAGGCTTAATTTTCAAAGCTGACAAAATTGTAGCTTACAGTAAATTAACAAGTCAGTAGTTGTGAGAATATTTAAGTCTTATCTGGAAATACTGCCTGCCCCTAACCCTCTAAAGACAAGTCACTGCCTATGCATCCCTCTGGTGTTAGACTGGGATGAAAGCAGAGATTTAAATTGCCTTTGTCATATATTTCAAGTGACTGATGATATACATATACATAGCATGTTGTTTACCCCAGCCGTCAAAGGTAGCCACATGTATATGTGCCTAGTACGTAATTGTGAGAATGATTTCAGTAATATTCAAATTTGTTGCTCCTAGACAGTACACCTCTCTTACACAAGCTATAGTAACCTTCTTTGTACACCTCTGAGGTCTTTGAGAAACACTGCCCTCAGCTCAAACACAAGCTATAATGACTTCATGCACCTCTAAGGTTTGACTGTGATGAAAATTAAAGATGTAATATTCATACAATCTCCAGCCCCTCATAACCCATAGTAGCTTTATGTACACACACACATTTGAGCAGGGCTGGTTTTAGAATGGGTGTGGTTGTAAACAGAGGCTATTATTAGCTTTATCCTAAAAGGGTCACATCTCAGCACCATTCAGGTTAAACAGCGTATTCTGAAAATTGATACATTTTTCTCCAACAAGCAACAGCTTTGGTGAGGGCCCCCACAGAGTCAAGGATGATAAAGGGAGTCCCCATTATCCATTTAGACAGTCTGGTGAGTGGCGGAACCAGACTCAAAATATCTAAGTGTCTGAATGTTCTGTGATATATGTTATGTCTTACTTTCAAAATATAATTACTTATTAAGTACATTTTTTACTGATACACAGAAGAATAATGTCTGTGTCCTGGCATTATTGGGTACATGCACAGATAAAAATTAGTGATGTTTTTTACACACACACACACACACACACACACACACACACACACACACACACACACACACACACACACACACACACACACACACAAGCCACAGCAGTACTAGTTATGTACTTATTTCAGCAAACAGAAATGCCTTGTGCGACACTGGTACTGCCACACCAGAATAGTCACTGCTGTTTAGCAGTCGTCAAACAGCAGAAGGGGTAAGATTTATCTCATTGAGGAGTAATGCATACTTGTCGCTGTCCCTCCTTTCACAGACCTTCCCTGATTTTGTTCATACTTTTCTTTATCCTTCGTAAAAGTCTGATTTGCTGGTAAATCATTCAGGATTACAGTCAATCAATCCAGACATCTGAGTTTTATACTTATTGTCCAAAATTGATGTTGATGCAAAATATGTTATTCTAGTAACTTTTAAGTGAATTAGAGAAATATTTAAACATATTTATGATTCTGAGCATTTATTCTATTATTTTTGGGATTGTACTGAATTCTTAAGCAAAGAAATTGAGTTATAGTATCTGGTGTTCTGGTATTAGTTATAAAACTACCTGAAAGAGAAACTATCCCTGATGATCGGAAGCATCAGTTCTTCTTAAAATCCAAAGTTTGCACTGAGGTAAGTCACTCTGGGCTGCTGATCCCTCTAGTGCTTACCTTGGTCACTCTAGGCTGCTGATCACTCTAGTGCTTATATTGTTCAGGTTCATTATCATCTTCATCCTAACAGGGTCATATCACAGCGCCTGTTCATGTTAAAGAGCACAATTAGGAAATGAATGCATTTTTCATTCCTCATTTTCCCCAATCAGCAGCAGCTTTTGTGGGGCCCCCACACAGACAAAAATGATTAAGGGGGCCCCCAGCAGCCATGGTTTTGCAGGGACTAAAAGCTGGCTATGTTAGTTAGTTTTAGTGGAGAAACTGTCCAACAGCAGGGTTTAACTAAGCCAGGAGCACTATGTCAGTAATAAAATATTTAATGGAATTCTGATGCCTGTTACTTGACAAAACACCGTTACTACAACCAGAAATATCTTTGAATTTTAAAGGAGATATAAATAAGAGTTATTACACTCATAGTTTATTAAGTATGCAAGACTGCTGTACTAGCTTTTGTTGGTTTTACAGATGTGACAAAATATCAGGATAAGATAACTTGCTGTGGTTGGGGGCCCCCAGGGAACAGGGGGCCCCCAGCGACCGCAGGGTTCGCTGGTGCCTAAAACCGGTATGTGTAAATGTCCTAAAGGTGCGTAGCCTCTACCTTTCCTCCTGGTACGTTATGGACCTGTTCCACTGTGCCTTCCCAGTGCTGCTGCAAATTAGATGATGTTAAACTTTTGGCAGGAAGAACTTGCAAACCTGGGTATCCAAGGTACTCCCCTTAAAAATGTGTTGCTGGATTGGTGTCAGCTGTGACAAGGGATTGTTGAATTAATACTTGGTAGAGTGAAGAGTCTGATTAGAGACAAGGACCTTTTATCTAACAGATGTGCTTAAGGAAGAATAAGGGGTCAGTTGTTTAGATATGGCAACATCTTGACATCCAACAGCTTCTGGTCTGCTACTACTACTGTATACCTGGTGAACATGCGGGCTGATGTGAAATTGAAGAACAGGCCCTGTATTTGTATTGATTGGCACCTCCCCTTCTGGCCTGCCTTGTACTTCTTATATGTAAGCAGGTATTCTGGAGGTTTAAGCAGCCAGTCCACTCTCTTGTGAGATGGTAGGGATGATTGTTTGCACCTAGAACATTCTATAATTTTCTTTGCCTACAAACTCATTGAAAGTGCCAAGAAGTCCCTGATCTTTTTTTGGAATGAAGTAAAAGAATCTTCAACAGTAATCTTAATCTTTTCAAATCTGCTGGATCACTTGGATGTCTTGTTGTATAATTTAAAGAATTATACGGAAGTGTCTGAACAGAATTGGACAGTCAGATTAGATGATATCTACCTAATAATTCAAAAGTTTGCATCAGTTCTGATGTGCAATGTAATGTCTGTGTTTTTGCTATGACTATTAACATCTCATCTAAGAAAGAATTTATAGTAAGTATGAAGTCAAATGATCTTTAGAACACTGAGGTTTGGATTGAGTATCCTGTCTGGTGAGTGATCAGGATTTCATGGGCTAGTCCATGACTAATGTATGTTAACAGGTGAACAACAGTAATCTAGGCCAATATGGTACTATTACAAATAGGATGGATATCAGTCCTTGATCATTCTGAATTATCTTTAGCTGTAAAACAAACTCTGGAGGTACTTTCCAGTCAGTGGATCCTTCCACTATTGTTATTCATTGACTGCAGAAAAAAA
This sequence comes from Protopterus annectens, assembly GCF_019279795.1. Taxonomy (NCBI): domain Eukaryota; kingdom Metazoa; phylum Chordata; order Ceratodontiformes; family Protopteridae; genus Protopterus; species Protopterus annectens. The sequence goes on from NC_056744.1 coordinate 282,512,393, forward strand.
TTACTTGTATATTTCACATCTGAAGTTGACAGTTAAAATTATGTCTGGTTGATCCAAATATCTCAATATTATGTTGGCTATTGTCATATCAATGGTCCTGCTCATTGCGAAGTTGTACATTATTGCTCTTCAGTCTGATAATATGCTGGTACTCAACAGGAAAAAAGTTGGAGGACAGAAATCCTGCCCCAAAACTTAGTAGCTTTCCTGCACAGAAGCATGCCGCTCAACTGTACAGATTTTCACAGAATGTACAGATATTTACCTCATATTAATGGTCCATTTTTCATAGAATTGTGGTTTCTGACCAATCAGAGGCAAATCATTAACGAGTGAAGAAAATAATGACAGGCATTTGAGTTTCTGACTTCATATGCTTCAGAAAACTCATGCTGATGCAAAACCTATTATTCTATTAACTTTCTAAGTTTGTTGAGAGCAATATTTAAAAATTGTCCCTGTTTTTGGGCCTTTGTCCCACTTTTATTTATGGCTTTGTCCAGATTTCTTGCTCTAAAAGAGTGAGAGGTATGACTGAGGGGAAGGAGTAGGTACTCCTTCCATTTTGTTATTGTATACTGCGAACACAGTTACTATTTGAAATGTGCAAATCCTGAAAAGCACAGAGACTGAATATCCAAAACAATGGATTTACATATACTAAGTCCAAAATGCTATTTCTCAGAATATTCCCTATGGTCATCTCAAAGTTTGTATATGTAAGTTTTGGGGGTGTTTAGAGCTTGCCCCGACATGGGAGGATGCGGGGTTGTGGCCCCATGCAAAACCAAAAACTTTTAACAAGAAGAGCAAGTTTTGAGATTCTTCATTCTCTGGGTTTTCAGTCTTTTTTCTGGCATTTTGAGTGCCAACATTTCAATAATGAGTCCATAAACACTGCCACACTCTGTATGGATTACTGAATATGTTGAGGAACACGTTCCTGAAATGTCTGCAGGTATACTAGCACTGAAACGAAGGTCTGGAATGGATTGACTCTGGTCAAGTTGAGATTATGGAGCTACCATGTCAGATATTGCTTGCAGGATTCTGCAGCAGAGATTTCCGTAACAAGAGGAACTTGAGCTAATGTCACTGAAAACTGAGCATCCATTACAGTTGGTCCTATGTGTAAATGTCCTAAAGGTGCGTAGCCTCTACCTTTCATCCTGGTACGTTATGGACCTGTTCCACTATGCCTTCCCAGTGCTGCTGCAAATTAGATGATGTTAAACTTTTGGCAGGAAGAACTTGCAAACCTGGGTATCCAAGGTACTCCCCTTAAAAATGTGTTGCTGGATTGGTGTCAGCTGTGACAAGGGATTGTTGAATTAATACTTGGTAGAGTGAAGAGTCTGATTAGAGACAAGGACCTTTTATCTAACAGATGTGCTTAAGGAAGAATAAGGGGTCAGTTGTTTAGATATGGCAACATCTTGACATCCAACAGCTTCTGGTCTGCTACTACTACTGTATACCTGGTGAACATGCGGGCTGATGTGAAATTGAAGAACAGGCCCTGAATTTGTATTGATTGGCACCTCCCCTTCTGGCCTGCCTTGTACTTCTTATATGTAAGCAGGTATTCTGGAGGTTTAAGCAGCCAGTCCACTCTCTTGTGAGATGGAAGGGATGATTGTTTGCACCTAGAACATTCTATAATTTTCTTTGCCTACAAACTCATTGAAAGTGCCAAGAAGTCCCTGATCTTTTTTTTGAATGAAGTAAAAGAATCTTCAACAGTAATCTTAATCTTTTCAAATCTGCTGGATCACTTGGATGTCTTGTTTTTTTTTTTTTCTGTTTTTTTTTTTTGCAGGAAATTGTTTGCTCCTTCTTATGCTTCATTTTTTTGACAGGGTAGGAGTCCTGCCAGAGACCTGGGTGTTAGGTATTGTTTTATTAGATGTATCTTTAAACCTCTGTCTTTATATTATGTCCCTGATCCACCTGTCCCAAGATGTCTTGGACCACTTAAAGCAGTGGAATCAGAAAAGTCCCCAGCTGCCTCCAGAGGGAAGCAGCTGGGGAAACCTTCATGAACACTGCTGCCCTACCATGTGATAGACAAGTTCTTCCGGGGAGTTCCAAACACATTTTCTTTTTCTGGGTTGGAGGCTGCTTCAGAAATGGCCACGATTCTAAGTCATCCCTGCAAGAGCACCTCCTCATACATAATCCATCATGCAATCAGACAAAGAAGGGAAAGGAGAGAGTGCATCACCGTTCTTCTTAAACAAGATCTCAGATGATCGATAATAATTAGAAGCTTTTGGACATAAAGTATCTGCTCAAAGTCCTGAAGTGCAACAATGAAGAAGTACATGCTTCAGTAAAGTTTAATAGCTTAGAGGTAGAACAGTCAAAATAGTGATTCTGTGGGTCTAGCTCTGATTTCATTTCTAGATGAAGTCCACAGTGCAGCAGTGCTGTGCTACAAGACTTTAACCAAAGTTTTTGTCTCCAAAAACATGTAACTGACATAGCAGTGCACAGAAAGTGTGGAGTTCATCTTATTTAGAGAGCTTGTTAATGTACTCTGCTGTCTTTCCTGTCTTTGTGTAGTTGCTATCACATATGCACACAAAGACAAGCATCTTTCTTTCTTTCTGTCTCTCTCTCCCTCTCTCTCTCTCTCTATATATATATATATATATATATATATATATATATATATATATATATATATATATATATATGCATATTTATATTTATCTAGATAGCCATCTATATATGTGTGTGTATTTGTGTGTGTGTGTGTGTGTGTGTGTGTGTGTGTGTGTGTGTGTGTGTGTGTGTGTGTGTGTGTGTGTGTGTGTGTGTGTGTGTATCTTTTCCTCTATTCCATTGACTCATCCTCCCATTAATCACACTTTATTATTTTTTGAATACTAAGAAGCCTAACTGGAAAAACACTGAAAAGAGAAAAAAAAAGGTTTTTGTAGCATGCCCCTGTGCATCTCCTAGGTAACCTATGTCAAGGTCTTCTCCCTTGCACCCCTCCTAACTCATATATATATATATATATATATATATATATATATATATATATATGTATACTTCATATGACCTAAATCTCATTTGACTGAAATTCATTTGACTGAGACCAAAACACTGAAAGTTCAAAAGACTGAAAACTCATTTGACTGAAACTCATAACACTGACACATTAAAGTAAAAGGTATATGCCCTTTTCCCCTCTGTAGTGTGATCCTGGAGTTAGTATATATATAGTTAGGGGGATGGGGGGCACAGCACCCCACATTAGGGGTGTGGGGGGCAAAGCCCCCACATAGTTTAGGTAAATATTGTTTTCTGCAAAGAGTTATTCATTGCAGTTATAAATATCTATGTGTATGGTTTAAAATGTATAAAGTACATCCCCCCTAACTGTATATACTAACTCCAGGATCACACTACAGTGGGGAAAAGGGCATATACCTTTAATTTTAATGTGTCAGTGTTATGAGTTTCAGTCTTTTGAACTTTCAGTGTTTTGGTCTCAGTCAAATGAATTTCAGTAAAATGAAATTTAGGTCATATGAAGTAGACCCATAGATATATATATATATATAATATACACATAAAGGAAGAAATTCAACATCACATACTCGTGTTAGGAATACACTGAATCATCAAGATAATTTTATACAATTAACACGTTAAGAGTTTTGGTACTCCAATAGCAAAATTTCAAAGCTATCCCAACTACTAAAAGTCTTAGTATGATTTATAGATCGTATTCCGATCACTTCTTTTTCAGTTTTACATTGTATTGCTGTTTAAAAAATCTTTGAAAGTAGGAGCTCAGTTCAATTTCTAATTTTATTAAATAACTTTTATAGTAACTGCTAAAAGACTCCAAAATATTTTTTGTTGTTTATTTTTTATAGATAGAGAAGTGGAACATTCATTATTTTATTTATGAATTTATTTTATTTTCACATTTGTTGACTGGGTTAGTCTGAGTGGTCAGGAAGCCCTTTTTCATCAGAGGTCTAAGAAAAGCTCCAATTAAGGAAAAATTACAATAAACAATGCAATACAAAATTAGTTACAGTTGCACTGGTTATGAGCAAGTGCAGGTACAAAGGTAGGCAGAGACTATCATATATAGTACAATAAAATAGGTGAGAAAAAACACCCTATACAATACTATATACTATATACAAATACTAAGCAATGTTCTACAGTGTAAGCAAACTAACCTATGAAAGTGGGAGAACAGTAATAGTTTAGTGTACAAACAAACCTATGAAAGTGGGAGAACAGTAATAGTTTAGTGTACAAACAAACCTATGAAAGTGGGAGAACAGTAATAGTTTAGTGTACAAACAAACCTATGAAAGTGGGAGAACAGTAATAGTTTAGTGTACAAACAAACCTATGAAAGTGGGAGAACAGTAATAATTTAGTGTACAAACAAACCTATGAAAGTGGGAGAACAGTAATAGTTTAGTGTACAAACCTATGAAAGTGGGAGAACAGTAATAGTTTAGTGTACAAACAAACCTATGAAAGTGGGAGAACAGTAATAGTTTAGTGTACAAACAAACCTATGAAAGTGGGAGAACAGTAATAGTTCAGTGTACAAACAAACCTATGAAAGTGGGAGAACAGTAATAGTTTAGTGTACAAACAAACCTATGAAAGTGGGAGAACAGTAATAGTTTAGTGTACAAACAAACCTATGAAAGTGGGAGAACAGTAATAGTTTAGTGTACAAACAAACCTATGAAAGTGGGAGAACAGTAATAGTTTAGTGTACAAACAAACCTATGAAAGTGGGAGAACAGTAATAGTTTAGTGTACAGACCTATGAAAGTGGGAGAACAGTAATAGTTTAGTGCACAAACCTATGAAAGTGGGAGAACAGTAATAGTTTAGTGCACAAACCTATGAAAGTGGGAGAACAGTTATAGTTTAGTGTACAAACAGACCTATGAAAGTGGGAGAACAGTAATAGTTTAGTGTACAAACAAACCTATGAAAGTGGGAGAACAGTAATAGTTTAGTGTACAAACAAACCTATGAAAGTGGGAGAACAGTAATATTTTAGTGTAGAAACAAACCTATGAAAGTGGGAGAACAGTAATAGTTTAGTGTAGAAACAAACCTATGAAAGTGGGAGAACAGTAATAGTTTAGTGTACAAACAAACCTATGAAAGTGGGAGAACAGTAATAGTTTAGTGTACAAACCTATGAAAATGGGAGAACAGTAATAGTTTAGTGTACAAACCTATGAAAGTGGGAGAACAGTAATAGTTTAGTGTACAAACAAACCTATGAAAGTGGGAGAACAGTAATAGTTTAGTGTACAAACCTATGAAAGTGGGAGAACAGTAATAGTTTAGTGTACAAACAAACCTATGAAAGTGGGAGAACAGTAATAGTTTAGTGTACAAACAAACCTATGAAAGTGGGAGAACAGTAATAGTTTAGTGTACAAACAAACCTATGAAAGTGGGAGAACAGTAATAGTTTAGTGTACAAACAAACCTATGAAAGTGAGAGAACAGTAATAGTTTAGTGTACAAACAAACCTATGAAAGTGGGAGAACAGTAATAGTTTAGTGTACAAACAAACCTATGAAAGTGGGAGAGCATTAATAGTTTATTGTACAAACCTATGAAAGTGGGAGAACAGTAATAGTTTAGTGTACAAACCTATGAAAGTGGGAGAACAGTAATAGTTTAGTGTACAAACCTATGAAAGTGGGAGAACAGTAATAGTTTAGTGTACAAACAGACCTATGAAAGTGGGAGAACAGTAATAGTTTAGTGTACAAACAAACCTATGAAAGTGGGAGAACAGTAATAGTTTAGTGTACAAACAAACCTATGAAAGTGGGAGAACAGTAATAGTTTAGTGTACAAACAAACCTATGAAAGTGGGAGAACAGTAATATTTTAGTGTAGAAACACACCTATGAAAGTGGGAGAACAGTAATAGTTTAGTGTAGAAACAAACATATGAAAGTGGGAGAACAGTAATAGTTTAGTGTACAAACAAACCTATGAAAGTGGGAGAACAGTAATGGTTTAGTGTACAAACCTATGAAAATGGGAGAACAGTAATAGTTTAGTGTACAAACCTATGAAAATGGGAGAACAGTAATAGTTTAGTGTACAAACCTATGAAAGTGGGAGAACAGTAATAGTTTAGTGTAGAAACAAACCTATGAAAGTGGGAGAACAGTAATAGTTTAATGTACAAACCTATGAAAGTGGGAGAACAGTAATAGTTTAGTGTACAAACAAACCTATGAAAGTGGGAGAACAGTAATAGTTTAGTGTACAAACAAACCTATGAAAGTGGGAGAACAGTAATAGTTTAGTGTACAAGCAAACCTATGAAAGTGGGAGAACAGTAATAGTTTAGTGTACAAACCTATGAAAGTGGGAGAACAGTAATAGTTTAGTGTACAAACAAACCTATGAAAGTGGGAGAACAGTAATAGTTTAGTGTACAAACAAACCTATGAAAGTGGGAGAACAGTAATAGTTTAGTGTACAAACAAACCTATGAAAGTGGGAGAACAGTAATAGTTTAGTGTACAAACCTATGAAAGTGGGAGAACAGTAATAGTTTAGTGTACAAACAAACCTATGAAAGTGGGAGAACAGTAATAATTTAGTGTACAAACAAACCTATGAAAGTGGGAGAACAGTAATAGTTTAGTGTACAAACCTATGAAAGTGGGAGAACAGTAATAGTTTAGTGTACAAACCTATGAAAGTGGGAGAACAGTAATAGTTTAGTGTACAAACAAACCTATGAAAGTGGGAGAACAGTAATAGTTTAGTGTACAAACAAACCTATGAAAGTGGGAGAACAGTAATAGTTTAGTGTACAAACAAACCTATGAAAGTGGGAGAACAGTAATAGTTTAGTGTACAAACCTATGAAAGTGGAAGAACAGTACTAGTTTAGTGTACAAACCTATGAAAGTGGGAGAACAGTAATAGTTTAGTGTAGAAACAAACCTATGAAAGTGGGAGAACAGTAATAGTTTAGTGTAGAAACAAACCTATGAAAGTGGGAGAACAGTAATAGTTTAGTGTACAAACCTATGAAAGTGGGAGAACAGTAATAGTTTAGTGTATAAAAAGAGAAAAGTGGAAAATGGTAGAAAAATAGTAGGAGGTTTAGATAGTATCATGGCATAAACATGACCATGAGTTAAGCAAATGGGATTTTAGTTCTTTTTTAAAGAAATTAGTGTTGGTAATAGAACCTATGTGTAGGGGTAGTATTATTGAGCTAGATAAAGAACAATTACCAGACCATAACCCCTTAAAAACATATTTGTCTCTTCTCATTATACATTTTATTTTTCACAGTCTATAAACATGTGCGTTCAGTCTGCTTTTACATGTTACTATATCTCCAGCAAACTGAAGAAGTCATTTTCTACATAAAAACTTTCCTGTATAAACTTGAAATTTGACTCACTGATTTAAGTAATAAAGTTTTTATGTTTACCATTTATCGAGTCATTCAGTCTACTACTATCTAAAAAGTACTAGAATTTTGCACCAACATTATTATTATTATTATTATTATTATTATTATTATTATTATTATTATTATTATTATTATTAATTAATTTATATAACTTGGACAAGCTTCCTTTGTAGGTGAATTTGCCTTCATATAATGCAGGAATAGTGTTCCATTCCATTTCACTCACATTATTTACAAATTAATTTAATTTCTTACTGATGGATAATATTATGTTCATAGGTTAATAGGTAGGTACTAGGCTATCTGCCCAAGAGCCTAAGTAAGCCTAGCCAACAAGGCTCCCTGGCTTACACCACCCAAGAAAGTTATTTTCCTGTGCCTCTGTCAAGCAGAGCCACAGAAGTGATCCCTGGGGTATATTTCCTATTTCCCATCCACTCATCAAGATTTTTCTTGAAGAGTGCTAATAAGGTACTTTGCTTGACATAGATGGGTAGCTTATTCTAGAGTATAGGAAATCTCTGGAGCAGGAATCTATCCCTCCAGCATGTCCTGTTTATTGTGGTGACAAGGTTTAGGTCCCTAGAGCATGTAGCTCAGAGGGATTGGGATTTCTTTAGGTGTAGCATGTCCAACCGCTCTGGGTTTTATATATCTTTATATGTTAGGCAGAGATCTCCTCAGAGTAGGTGATATGCTACAGAGTAAAGCTGGAGTTTTTTGAGACAGTCAGTGTAGTGTATCTGTTTGAGGCCAGTAATCCTCTTTGTAAGGTACTTCTGCGGCCTTTCCAGCTGCTGCAGATGTCTTGTGAGGTACATTCCAAAAGGGTGTTGTACTCTATAATGGGTCTAATGAATGCCGAGTAGAAGGGGAACAATTACCTTTTTTTCCTGCATGAGAACCCTTTTGTGATGAGGTGTGCCACATTGAAGGATTTCCTGACTACTGTGGCGATGTGATTATCAAAGGAGAGACTACTGACAACCTGGGTCCCAAGGTCTCTTATTACACATTCGGCATTAAGTAGACTGCCGTTTATGTGGTAGTTCATGGGTACAGAGTTTTTACCAAAGGGCATGACAATGCACTTTTTGGCATTGAGCTTGAGGCCATGCCTCTGACACCAGGCATCTGTCTCAGTGAAGCCCTTCTGTAGGATGTCCACATCATTTGGGGACTCGACTATGGCTCCTAGTTTGCAGTCATCTGTGAACTTCAATAGCCAGAGGCCTTCTGTGTTAGCCTGTACTTCAGAGAAGTAGATACCAAACAGGATAGGTCCGAGGACTGAACCCTGTGGTACTCCACTTGTCACTGGTTTGACATCAGATTTGGAGTCTGCAACTTTTACAGTGTGGATTCTGTCAGTGAGTCAGTTGGCGACCCATCTTGTGATGTAGGGATTTATACCTAGTTTAGTGAGTTTAGCTATAATTCCAAAATGGGGGATGGTGTCAAAAGCCTTGGAGAGGTCAAGATAGGCTGTGTGAACCACCTTACCCTCGTCTATGGCTTTGGTGACTGCCTCAGAGAAGTTGATCAGGTTCAGAAGGCATAATCTGCCTTTCACAAACCTGAACTGGGTGGGGTCCAGAGTTTGGAAGTTACCAATGTCTTTGTTTATGAGTTCCATGATGATACATTCCATGGCCTTGCAGATCAGGCTAATAGGGCAATAGTTCCCAGGATCAGTGGTGGCTCCCCCTTTGTGGAGTGGGATAACTGTTGCTGTGCGCCATTCAGTGGGCACAAAGCCTGATGTGAGACTATGATTGAACATGGTGCTTAGGTAGGGAGCCATTTTGTTGTGAAGTTCATGTAAAACACATCCTGGGATGTTGTCCGGTCCTATGGATGCTGAGTTTTTGGTTTTAGAGAGTGCAACTTTTACCTGCATAGATGTGATTACAGGGACTCTGCATTCTTCCTGTATAGATATGGGGCCTTTAGGGGGTGAGAGGGGGTTAAAGTTAGCACTGAACCTATCTGCCAGGATGTTGGCAATATCAGTTGGTTCTGTAATTTTCATGCCATTGTACTGTAACTCAGAGCAGATCTGGGTGTTGCCATTGAGATTCTTGACATAGCTATAGAATGCTTTGTGGTTGCCCTTAGAATCAGTAGTGATTTTGTTTTCATAGCTAGCTTTGGAGGATATTATAAGGGATCTCAGATTCTTACTGAGGCTGACCAGGGAGCTCCTCCACTCATGGAATTTTACTCTCTTTTGCAAAAATTTCTTCCTTCTGTTGCAAAAGATGGTTAACAGTTTCAGCCACTTTTTAATCTTTCGTTAAATATCCAGGCAACTTAGCTTTTCCTTTTTCAAAGTAAGCAGACCATAATACTAATCCACTCCTTTTTGGTAAATTCTTTTTAAAATTGTTTTGATTTTCCTTACATCTAGAGGTATGTGCAGTGAGAAAGCACAAACATTTCCAATTTGATATTAATGGAGTTTTAAAAATAGGAAATCTGTAATTTTTAAGGTGCAATGGGTCATAAAACTTATTGCAATCATATTTACATATCCTTGATAAAGAAAATGTGGCATCATCTTCATGAGAACTGCATAAAACCATCCGCACCCAGCACTGTGCATTAATCAGCTGTACTTATCAAGAAATGGAACTGGCTATAGCCAGGAATTTCAGATTTGTACATCAGATTGTTCCACTGCTACTTTTCTCTCTCTCTCTCTCTCTCTCTATCTCTGTCTCTTTCTCACACATACTCACATGGACATGCACACACAAATGCATGCTCATGCACACAGGTACACACACACAGACCCCCGCACATAGCCCCACACCCACAGATACACACGGGCACACAAACACATATGCACACATATATGTACACACACACACACACACACACACACACACACACACACACACACACGCGACTAGCTGTACACATGCACACACACACACACACACACACACACATTTACTCACTCAAAGAATCCCACTGACACAGAAGCTGAAATTCGCTGTATTACAATATATGAATATATGATGATCTGTTCAGAATTTGCTTGAGCATTTCAATAATCTTCACTGAAGCTGTCTCTACTCTCCTTGCCCCTAACAATGAAATCTTAAAATCTGTCCAAATATCCCCAATGTCTCCTCTTTCCTAAGCTCTTTCATTATTTCTTAGGCCCTTTATTCCTCTGAAGATTTTGATAATTATTTTCCACACTTTGTAAATAGCATTCCCTACCTTTCAATAAATGGTCATGAAAAATGAACAAGGTGGGAGTGGGATTCATTCATACCTTTGATGGACCATTTCAGCAGTAGCCTATTTCTCCAAAAAGCCTACGCTTCTTGTGACCTACAACAATGTCAGATATAATTACAATCAGAAAAGCAGTAGAAAAGGGGAAATTACCAGACTGAAAGGTATGGGGGCTTCTATTACAGCATACTATGTTTTTTTTATTCAACTTTTCATCACTTTTAAAATGGCTAGAGATTAAACTGTTGCTAGTTCCATGTCCCATATATCAACAAATTAGTGCAGAGGTAGACCTAATAGTGTCCTGTCCAATGAGAGGATACTTTCTGCATTTACATAATCCACTCCCTTTTCTATACATTAAACTATTCTGTTCAGCTTTGGCTATTAGCCTTTCATGATGCACTGTATGAATATTTGAATGTGGCATTAACTGCTATTTTAAGACAGTAATGAACGCAGTGTGTCTTTTGAAACAGAGTTCATTAACACTTGAATAATCTAATTAATTTAGCAGCTTCATATGATGAAACAGATAAGTAATCAAAAGAAATCACAGAAAAGTAAAACGGGAAATATATTAATGTAAAAAATGCAGAAAGGAATAGTTGGGAATATATTATGTTTAATTAAGTCAAATTTGACAGGCAGGCTGCTGATTTGCACTTATTCAGCAGGCCATTATCATTTGTTGTCTGTAGTTCTAATGTTTTATTACAAATATGAAGTGATATTCATCATTTTTTTGAATTACAGTACCAAGAGTTTTAACTAGTGCTGTCACGCTGCAATAGCATACTGTTATATACTCAGGTTCTATTAACACGAGGCAGGATTTTAGCTATGCATTTTGCAAAGAAAAGACCTTTTACTATCATTGAAGCTTTATAAATACAACAAATAATGTATTTTAGTTTAGCTTTTCATTCCTGTAAGATAAATGCTATAACAATGTATGGTTTAACTTGTAAAATTGGAAGACATTCCCGGGATTCATGAAGCTTGTGCCAGGCGCACGCATAGCGTAGGCGTTATAACGCCAAATATGGCCGCCGAGCGATTCAGGTACGATCCAATTCCATGTGCACTACCGGTGTACGCCAGATCTGTGCAGCCCCCGGCGTAGGTATGCAAATCACCCCATGTGCAGTGTTGCACCATGCAAATGAAGGCATATAGCGATTCATGAAGTTGTGCAGGCTTAGCGCAAGCCCACGGAAATGTAAACCAAAAAACACGGTTTACATTTTCCCAAACAGAACATCAGAGCTATGGAAGAGGGCCAGACCCAGGTATCACAATGTGAACATATGCCAATGGCGAAATACACAGCTAATGGCATAAGAAAAGATGCACAACACGTAAATAACAACATTTAATGTCATGTCCACAGTAACGCACAGCAGAACCGCAGGGCATGTGTGCGGAAGCTGTAACATAAAGAAATAATATAAAAATGTCATAAAATCACAACATAATAGAAATCAGGTTTACAGCATAACACACAATGGTAGGCATGGAACACCACAACCAAGGTGCAAGGGTTGCTAAGGGCTTGCGATAGTGTTCGGCACGGTAACTATGAATTAGTAGTCAATGCCATGCAAATGAGGCAGATAATACTGAATCACAAATGTCCCGCCGGAGGAAGGTTGTACCATGCGGCACAGCGGTATAACACTGAGGAGTGGCTCAGAGGAGATACATGACATCAGCAGAGGGGTGTGCCACTGTAGCACTAAGCACATTGGAGCATTGCAAATCTGGCCTGTCCATTGCTAAGCAAAGCTGCAGGATAGGGGTGGGGAGGAATCGTTTAGCTGAGAGCACACATGGTGGCCAAAAGCGCATGTGTACGAGGATGAAAACATGCCCGAAACCCAGAAATTGGACGCACGCACCGCAAACAATAGCAGAAACAGGAAGGTCAGGGGAAGGAAAGAAGGAAATGCGGAAGTAGGGTAATTGGAGTACTAATGAGCAATCAACACCAATCAACCCACGAAGGCCAATCGACGGCAGCTGACAAGTCCGCATGCAGAAACCTGCAAAACACGATAGGGGAGGCATGTGAATGCAAAGAAAGGAGGGGAGGTATTGGATTGCAAAGATAGGAGACCTGACACAGCAGAACAAAGCAAACCAACAGCAGACCGGCAGTAGCACACATAATGCAAGATACGCCAGGTCCAGGAAAGTACAAATGAAAGTAGGCTGCAGGATGCAAGCCAGAAAATGGTAGGTGCAATGTGCAGAAATGTAAAGGGAAGGTCAAGAGGTAATCCACAGCAGGCAAATGTAATTCAACACCAAAAGCACCACAATAGTAGTTCCGGCAGTAAAACACATAACATAACCTGTAGCTATGATAGTACATACACACCCTATGAAATCATCGGTGTTCACAGCACAATAGTATAAAGTGTGAAAGCACACAACACACACCTGTGTATTCCCAAACACCGCACCATAGGTGTAAACACATGGGGAACTTTTAAAATGTACATGTTGGGAGCTGCCATAGCTGTGATTCATCAGCATGTGTCAGAGACTGACGGTGTTGTGGAGGATGATGCCGACAACCACCGCAGGCCTCGGAGGAGAAGGAGAGTGTTCAGACCAAGAGTAACCTACCAGGGGCTACATGACCTGGAGATAGTACAGCATTACAGGGTGGACAGAGACATCTTACAGCAAATAGAGGAGCTGTGCCGGCCACGCCTGAGAACCAGAAACAACAGATGGGAACCCATACCAGTGGACACGAAGGTATGTGTAAGCCTGCGAATACTGGCCACAGGTACCTTTCAAAGGCCAACTGGAGATATAATGGGTATCTCACAGGCATCAGCATCCAGGGTACTACACCAGTTCCTGGATGCCATGTTACCACATGCCAATGAGCAGATATACTTCCCCAGAACTCAGGAGGAGTTGGCCAGCAATATGCGTCACTTCCACCGTGTGGCACAATACCCGGAGGTACTGGGTGCGATAGACTGCACGCACATACAAATCAAGTCACCACCCGGTGAGCAGGGTATGCGCTACATAAACCGCAAGGGATTCCACTCCATCAACTGCCAGGTCATGTGCAATGCCAAGGGCATTATCATGGATGTGTGTGCTGGCAGCCCTGGAAGCTACCATGACTCCCATATCTGGCATGCCTCACAGCTGTATCAGGTATTTGTCAGGGGGGACATCCCACATGGCCATCTTGTGGGAGATGCTGGCTATGCACTGGAGCTGTGGATGATGACTCCCATCAGAAATGAACACACACCCATGCAAGAATGCCATAATGAGGCACACGCACAAACCAGAATCATCATAGAGCGTGTGTTCGGGATGCTGAAATCATGGTTCCAGTGCTTGGATACATCTGGTGGAGCCTTGCAGTACTCTCCAGGCATGTGTGCCCACATCGTCATAGTATGTGCCATGCTACATAATATGATCCTGCGGAAGCAGCTGCAGCAGGGACAAAATGGTGAAGGCCCTCAAGGCCCACCGCAATTGCCAAGGCCAGTACAGGCACATAGGGAATCAGACCATGAACACACTGTGCCAGCCCCAGTAGGCAGACGGAGGTGTGCCCAATATGCCTACGCCTTGGCAAAGAGGGAACGTATAGCACATACTCTGACCGTGTAGGCCCCTATGGACTGACACCTCTCCACCTGCACACACAGTAAAATGGATGGCACACAAACATGACTACCTGTAAATTGTAATGTATAGATGACCCAATGTGTGACTCCTACATAGGCAGCCCTCAAACATTGTAAACACAACAGTCAGTGGAACACGGAATGCCAACACCTGAACAGTACATGAGTCTTACAGCATATGGTGGTGCTGTGTGCCTGTCACGTTCCCCGCCAGATATATATATATATATATATATATGTATATATATATATATATATATATATATATATATATATAGATAGATATATGTACACATATGCATATATATAATACAGATAGAAAGGGCAATAGAGGGATATATGGTGATATAGATGGATTCAGCGATATCTGCAAATATGATAGATAGTTCAATGACATTCATAACATCTTGGAGGTACAAATAAATAGGATACCGTCAACCATGGAATGTGTAACATACCGACATGCGTAACCATGAGGCTGAAAGACTGATAGAACACAGTACCGGAACAGTACATCCGCGAGTAATAGTATGATGATATGAAGGGACGGTTAGTCACCGCTGACGGTGTCGCGGTCCACGTAGGTACTGTGTTCAACTGTGTCTGTGAGTGCCGTAGTCTGTGTAAGTGTGCGTTGAGGGTGCCGTGTGCATTTCTGTGTGACTGTAATGTGTGTGTGTGTCCACAACATTTGTATGTTGGTGCCAAGTCAGAGGCAGATCAGTATGGTAGGTGTGGGTATAGCTAGCCGTAGGCATACGGTTACTACCTGTACCACAGTAGGAGGGACATCCCCACCCTGGGCAGGTGTGTCCTGACATAAAACAGTACAAAGGGCAAATGTCTGAGATGGTAGGACATAAATATGCCCCATATATAATGTAACAGTCGTATTTAATAGTTATGCCTGTATGTAAGAAACTTAAATGTTACATGCAATATGATAAGTATCCAAAGTCACACAACAATAGCTATGTAGTGAGGATAAAAGTATGTGCTACCTGTGTACTGACCCTGGCTACGTGTTGGCCTGTAAACACCGCTTTGTGTCCCGCAAGTGTCCAACAATGACCATATGATAAGGTGGCAACCCATGGCAAACAGACTCTTTTAACAACACAACCACAATGACTGCAAATATCTGGGACAGAAATACAAGGGATAGCTGTCACCTACACATATCCCCTGATATATCGCTGCAATTACGGAGGTATACAAGTAGCAAGCTCACCTGCAGATGATATAGAAACCAATTAACAATGGCCCAATGTACAATCCCGTAACATAAGTCTACTAACTGTTAGCTCTCTAATTAGGGATGGAGCCCACACACATATATACAGATTATGTAGAAATGCAAGGCCCACAAACCGTATATGTTACGTACAACCACCGACATCCCCCACACTAGAAACTAAAGCAATACAAACTGTAATAGCAGCACAAACATCCAGTCAGTCATTTACATCTGCAGAACCCTCAACATACCGTGTGAGAGACACAATTAAAGGCGACATGCAAAATTGCAGGCGTTGTATAATGGAACAAACAGCCATGTTACAGGTTTTGATTGCAGTACTCCGTTATCAGATGTCGGGATGACAGGTACACCCACATGTTGAACCAAATACTCTACCTGTCACACACAATCCACAGGGGACATGAATCCAAACTATACTTGTCTCCATGCATAGCAGTTGCAGTTACTCATAACAAAACACAATACAGACCGTCTCCCCGAAGGTAGGGCAAATAGGCAATGCCCAAGTGGAGAATCCAATTATACCCCACTGTCACCACGTAATTGGCAAATGGAGTAGCTGCACAGCTGATATGCAAGTAAGTAGTCACTCAGGAACACCAATTGGCGGGAAGAATCCACATGTTTCAGGTATCGACGTATATAAGGATGACTTACCAGACATTCAAACCGTATGCTCATACCGAATAACAGTTGAAACACTGTGAGAGAGATAGAAACGAAATGCCGTAATGACAACAAGGTATGTAGAACGCCCGATATGTAAGGTTATGCATAGCATGATCTGTATTAATTAGTTTTACTGTATGTATAGCCTGGTTTGCATTAATTAAACGTGTCCGCAATGCATAAAGTGGGGAAAGGTATTTATGTAGTGATGTCTTGCTGAGCATACTAACACTTGCAGAATCTGTGCGTCCAGCAGTGGGACACAAGGTACACAGCACAGACACCACAAGGGATGCTGCATGAGGCTATTTAACAGAACAATGCCATACAACCCGCCGTCAGTGGTAGGGTATGTCCAACAAGGACGTGCCATAGCAGGGGATAGTATATGTTGATATACTGTCACAGCACGCATGTGTATGCGCATATAACGTTAATGACATGTGTAAGGTGGTCCCGCTGAGCAAGTATGCTTTGCATTATGGGATACTATATGAAATATGTGTAATGTATAGTATTATAGGTAGATATTACAGATATTCTACACAGCATAACAGGCATATCATGCATACCACAGGTATTGTCTATTGGTATGTACAATAACAGGATACATATGGCCTGTAGGTATGGGACATAATAATAGCATGATAGCTAATCTAAATGGAAGGGCTACCAAGTAACCGTGCACAAAGGACATGTAATAGCTGCACAGGTGCATAGTGGGGTACTATGCAGTCTGTCAAGTCCATGTGTAAGCACAACTACAGTGTTCACACTAGTGGCACCTCTCCAGGGTTGTGTCCTGTAAAGAGCAGAGCCAGGTGTCACCTGCACCACTGCACAGTACAGCCACTGCAGTGATCCCAGGCCTACATGTGTCTCCCAACCACCAAGGGAGGTATCACATGAACAGTGCTACGGAGTGTCCCTGCGTGATGTACATAGGACTTATGTTCCACAGCATGGTAGGACATACATATGCCCCATATATAATGTAACACAGTCGTATTTAATAGTTATGCCTGTATGTAAGAAACTTAAATGTTACATGCAATATGATAAGTATCCAAAGTCACACAACAATAGCTATGTAGTGAGGACACATGAGTGTCTGGTTTGGGAATGTAACCCAGAAGCACATCCCACTCATTGTGGTGTGTGTGCACATATCCATGAGCATGTTGCTCACAGTGGCCTCTGCTTATGTTGCGTATGAGGAGTATATCCATCAATAATGTTGTGGACATGGGCTCTGTCTGATCAGCAGAGGTCACTCCTGAGTATGTAGTATGCAAATGTGTACAGATGTGGTGTCCGTAGTGCAGCCGCATATTTAAACTGTCGGAGCTCAGTAAACGTCATGGCGTGTTAATGTTGTGGCATGTAAAGCTGTAGCTGTTGTGTAAGGTACACCCTAAATGGGGTGGTGTACCCTTGAATGTGTGTAGATGTCTTGAGTTCAGAGGTACAATGGGTGCCTCTGTACCAGTTACACACCCAGTACAGATAGGTGTGGCCACGTAGGAGGATATCCACGCCCCAGTGGCAATACGGTAACCACAGGAGTGGGTGCGACATATGTGTGTACTGCAAACATGTACAATGTGATATGTATGTAGGGGACTACCATCCATGTGATAGTCAGTGGGTGAATAGTGTAATGCAAAGGTGATGTGCATGCACCGTGTGTCATGCAGCTTGATGCCATGATAGTCATATTATGTATCTGTCACAGCGACACCCATATGGTTGGAGTTAGTATCAGCTGGTGGAGCAATCATGGCGCTTGGTATGTAGGGGTTCTAAAGCTAGGCAGGGAAGATCCCCTGTGCCAGCCTGTTCCGTAGGGAAGCATATAGTGAACATGAGGGGCCCTATGACTGAGGACTGTGGTATGCCAAAGTACCTGACATGTAGTAGGTACTATGGTATGCTGGCCTCACTGTGTGCCCTGTCCATGAGCCACATAGCATAACATCCTGAGACACAGGGTACAATGTGCAGGTGGATGTGTATGTTGTCAATACCAGAATGGGGAATGGTGCTGAAAGGCAATGAGAGGACAATGTAGGATGTGTGGACTCCCGTACCATCAGCAACTGCCCTGGTAACTATATGAAAGGAGTCCACCATGTGTAGGGGCCATGCTCTGGCCTTAACAAGCCCAACCCAGGTGGCAGCAGAGGACGGGAGACCAACAATGTCTCTGAGAATGACGTCCTTGGTGATGTGCCCCATAGCCATGCAGAACAGTCCAGTCAGGTGTGTAGGACTATAGTCCCACTCATGCAATGCGGTGCCACCTGTGTGTAGTGTGATAAATGCTGCTGTGTGCCATTCAGCGTCTACAATGTCTGAAATAAGGCTATTACTGAATATGGTGGCCTAGTGGGGAGACATGTAATTCAGAGGTTGGCGGACATCACACCCTGGGACGTTGGAAGGTGACATGGGGCCAGTGTCCCAGGACATATAGAGTGTAGGTCAGTACTGTGTAGGTGTGACCACAGGGACACCACAATGTTCATGTATGGATTGCGGCCCTGTAGTGAGTGAGAGGGTGTACTGTCAGCATTGAATCCATCCTCCAGCATGTTGCCAGCAATACCTGGGTCTGCAATGTTCCTGAGTGACTGTTGTATGTGACAGCAGATGTGGGTGTTGCCATCGAATACTGACATACCATCATAATGCCTGGTGGTACACCCCGGAATGTGTGGCAGTCATGTTTACGTAGCTAGTCTTGGAGTGTGTGATGAGGGACCCTGTGGCTCCACCACGGCTGACCAGTGAGCCACCCCACACATGGGAATGTACACCAATGTGCAACAGCCTACACCTGTTGTTGTACATCATATGCCCGTGGAACATGACCACCAGAGTGGCGTCTGTTATCTGGTGTGTACCATCATGGCTCTGTGTGGAATAGCATGATCCATGCAGTTGTGTACATGCTAATTAAGTGCACTGGGGTATGTGTCAGCATTTGTATGTGCATTGTCCATCTGCACGGGTGTCATGATGTTAACAACCGCTGTCAGCAGATGTCTGTAGTAGGTGTTGTAGTACACATGTACTGTGTATGCTGTGATGGGTGTGTTGCCGGGATGTGGCTAACAAGGTAGATTAGCATATGTTCAGAATCCACCAATGAGGGGATAACCCCAGGTGTGTAACACCAGTCACAAAGTGGTAGTGTTCATGCCAAGGGTAATGTAGGTCTTGGAGGTGGTGTGTATGTGTTGATCCAGCAGAGCGGAGGGTATGACTCATGGATGTGTTGGTACATGAGTAGCTTTCCCAGTGAAGTGTGGGGTAGTGTCAGTCACACATCAGTAGAAGCTGAGGCCCACTGTCCACTATACCACCATAGTGGGGTATGTTGTTGACTCTGTTGCTTGTTACAATGTGTATAGCGGTCCTGGACACAGTTAGTTGCACGTGGAGCACCTCTGATGCATTGTGCTAAGCAACTTGCCAGGATGTGTGCAAAACATAGTGGGATATGGGAACCCCTCAGCTGTGGGTGTGCCGGTCCAGGTATGTGCCTGAAAGGTATGGTCCGTCTATAACCTGTCATTGCAGGTGTGCTCTGCAGAGCCTAGAGGTCCCAAGTCACTGCAGAGATGTTGGAGTGGTGCATTATAAGGTGTGCCTTTCCTGTGTGCATTACAGGGGAAGATGCAAACAATGTGTCACATGACCCCATGTCGTGCATGCCAGTTACCGCCCTGCCGGTGACAGTTATTGGAAACTCTGCAGGACAGGCAGTATAGAAGCAGCAAGAGCCTTACATGTGAGCTGTACTCCCAGTCATCTGTGCCACAGCATTGTGTTTGACCAGGACAGTCATAGCGGACAGATACCACATGCCTGTGGAATGACAATAGGAGCATAGGCAACTGTTGAAGTGACACAGTCGGTCATTGTTCAGTGGCATTGTGTCCGGATGAATGTAAAATGCTCCCCAGGGCTAGGCCCACACCCTCAGGGATATAAGACTGGTGAGCTATTGCATGTCCCTGCACACGTAGTCTGTGAAGTGGCATCACAGGGCAGTCACACTAACATGGTGAATGACAGACATATCGTACCTGGTGAGGTGTGGCATGGGTGCATAGATTATGTTGCAGAAGCAGTTACCCAACAGCAGGATGTAAGCAACTAACGCCTTGTGTAGCCTGCTGTGTGGAACTGCAGTGTGACACCCTACAGAGTCAGCTATGACTGGTGTGTTGTGAATGTTATAACACACTATTGGCTGTATGTGGTGGGCTATAAGCTGGTGATGTTGTCTTCCATGATGGGGGCTACTTCTGGTGCCTACAGTGAGTATGGAAACATACTGCACAGGTTGTCGTCATAGATGTGGCCAGTGGTGTAGATTATGTGAGACTATGTGATGGGTGGGGTGTGTTGCGAATGTTACACATCCCCAAATGACTGTCAGGTGCAGTCAGGGTTGGCGACAGCATTACCCCCAGCCATAGCTGTCAGCCTCCTGTCCCCAAAATGATGAACATTAGCCCTCATACCATGTGACACATGGGTGAAACGTGGAACACTTACAACTGGCTTACTAACAGCGTCAACTAGGAAGGGCATATGATGGCTAAAATAGGCTGGTCTTACGTATAAAACAGATATTCCAATTAATTAATATGATTCTCATCTATCTAGCCATGGCTAGCAGGTAAACTATGTACAACAATGAATGTGTGACAGACCCTTCCAATGTGGAACCTTGAGGAACATGCACCTTTTAGAACCCCAAATGAGGTACATTCCCCGTAATGAGGTACACCTGAGAGCTATGGGCCCGGCACGGCTGCAGACGTGCATCCCCCACAGGCTGTAGTGCCGTATGTTGGGAGGTGAGCATTGAATGCGTACATGAGACAATCACTCTATTGCCACATGCATGACATATCCCACATATAGACAGGCAGTAGCACTGGTACGTGACAGTTGGACATGCCTGTATATACAATGATGTCCCAAAGGATATGTGCGTTACATGTGTACAACAGCTGTCGTACCTTAAGCAAGCTGGGAAGTGTAGGACAGCCAGTGTACCTGTGGGAAATGGTGTGGAATGGGCGCTATAGTAATCAGTAGCTCATGACATGCTCACATGTTCTGAACAAGTGCCTAGCATGACCATACAATACAGATAGGGTGTTGGATAATATCAACCCACAAGTGGTGATGACAGTCATTCAGGGTGGCACTGCACTACAACCCTGCTGAGTATGGTGTGCATGTCCATGAACCATTAGCACTGTAGATGTTAGCAGTACAGATGTACAAGATAGCATGGATATTTGATTACAAATACCTTTGCATGTCACAGGAGTGTTCCACCAGTGGCCTGTTGACAGACTCACAACTACAAAAGGTGCAAGAGTGACATGTGCACAGCACATCAGTGCCAGATACAGTAGAACAGGGTTAATGTGTTGTACCCCACCCTCATTGTAGCCCATACCACACAGACAAATGTTAGGCATCTGTGTATGCAAGGCTGTGAATGGCCATGGCCTATCAGTGTAGCTGTGTCAGTGTTGTGAACAACATACAGAATGGGCTGTGTGTGTGAGGTGTGTGACATATGTGCACAGTCTGATGGATGATACAAGCAGTGTCAACGCTAGGTGAACATCCCTGTACCCATAAACTACTACCTAGGCTGTGGTCAACATTATGGACACTGTGTAAGGGATGGTGCTGTGCAGTGCACCCCCCGACATGGTGACATCTCCAGGCCCCTTAGGTAGTCATCTGAGGTACTCATGTCATGTCAGGGTGCCATCCATGAGCACGGAGATCACTGGCCAGGCATATACAGCACTGTGGTGACCAATATTGGATCACATACCACCTGTAAGGGGTAATGGCTATGCATGGATGTGCGATACCAGCCTTCACAATCCACACCTCCACTATGCAGCATGCCATCTACCTTGCAGAAGGACATTTGCTACACCATGATGATGGACATGCTACATGTCCATATCCCAATCTATATGACATATGTCATGGACAGCCACCGTCCTAATACTAGGATCGCCACAGGCTGGACAGATCTCTGTGCCATATATGTGACATACTCCCGCCATACCATGCAACCCTGTCCATCAAAGCTGCAGATGTCATCCCAGTCATACATGGTGTGATGGCCGCATGGTAGATGTACTATCAACTGACTGAATCAGTAATGTGGCACTGATGCAGCTTGCGGTGGCACAATGGCCGTCTGTAACAGCATGGAAAGCATGCCTGCACATGCTATGGTTGATGACCATCCCTGCGAATGTCGTCTGACTATCCATTGTCCCATGTCTATCACATGTGTAATGCAGGCAATCCGTGTCAGGATGTTGAACAGTTGTACAGTGCTGTGTAGATGTATATGGCAAAACACATGCATGTACAGGTGATCATGCGTATGTGTGCATTGTCACTGCTCAAGTCCATTCCGGCTATGTCTGTGTTGATATGTGACATATACACAGCATCCAGGTCAACAGTAGTACCGTGGACACATCGAGGCATGTGCAGATAGGTAAGAACACAAGTGCAGGCAAATAGACATGCCCACAGAAAGACAGCATTTACATGGAGTATGAACACTGTAATGAGGTGACATACATATATGGTGATGATATCCAATGCATAATGGGTGTGACATGTGTGACACAAACACGTCAGTCATGTCAGTGTCATGATGCTTTGCAAAGATAACTGTGCATATGTAGTAGATGTCATAGAAATGTATGTGCAGCAGTATCTCTGTACATCTCTGAAACTGTGACCTGTCACCATCATTATGTTTTACAGATAATGCCCCGTACACGCCTCCCAGCATACACCCGCCTGGAGGATGATGTCCTCATCCCACAGCTCCATGACAACTATGACTTGTTGTTCAGCCATGTGCCACAGCATGCCCAGCAGCAGGATGACCTGTGGCATGATCCACGCAGGAGGGTGAACGATGCGGGTGGCCATAACCGCACCTACCAGCAGGTGTGCAGACACTGCACGGACCTGATACGACATGCAAAACAGCGTGCCACTGCAAATGTCACTCACCCACACAGAGGAGCTACTGGCCAGTCTGGGGATACCCAGGGAACAGCATCCAGAAACACTAGCTGCCATCGTGGAGGTGGGTGTCTCCCAACCAATGAGCCTGGAGTTGTCTGGTAAGTCAGTAATGCACATATGGCTATTATATCCCATGTAGTTGCATGTGTCACTGTACATAATGTAAAGTAACAACATATGCCAGGTATGTGGACACACAAGCTGCATACTACACTATGCTACGTTGTGTATGCACACATGTGCATACTATATGCTATTACACAGGTGAATGTGTGCACATGCACAGTGCAACCTGTGGCTGTCATACAGTCATGGATAATGTTCATACTGGTGTGTCACCCCTATACAGGTACCTCTGGCGTGCCGCACAGACATGGGTCTGTTGCAGGTGAGACTGTCATCAGTATTAGGCATGTTACAGTGTAGATCTATTTGCCATGTGGCCAGTTAACACTTGCACACCTGATGTTTGTTCCAGTCACGATATGCAGGTCACACCACCATGCATTCACACACGACATCCATGTGCAATATATTCAAATGTAATGATACACAGACTTGAAACCACAGTACTTGTCATTGTGACATGTGTGGTCAGCTGTGCATACAACGGTGGAGGTGTTCTACAATGGAGGCATATGTAGTATGCATTGGAACAACATGTGTGGTACACACACAGTACCACACAGTAAGCTGTGATATGGCAGCCCACAAGTGTCACCGTTGTGTCATATGCCCCTGCATTGGGTGCACACATTGTGATGTGCCACCTGACACGTCCCAGACATGTAGTGTTCCGTCTGCAATATTGTCACACTATTGCGTAACCTATACCCCACATACCAAACATACAACCTGCTGTCTGCATAGACCTGTGGAATGTGACATATCTGACATGTATGGGTGTATGTCATATGAGACCACACAGACATGTGGAGAAGATGCCCATCACACACAATTGGCCAACACATGTGCACACATGGCCATGGGGGATGGCCAGAGACATGTAGCCACACAGTACTTGGGATGTGTATACACCCTGTTGCACATTGTCCACACATGGTCCAATTATAGCCTTAGTTGACCAATTATACAGTTGATGTGGTACACTGGACAACCTAAAAGCCTGTGCACAGCTACTGGAGGTGTCACTGAAGTCTACCATATACGATCTGTCAAACATCACGACTGTGTTGCAGTTATGGCTATGCAATGTGTACATATTATGCATTCTACAGCAACATACATGCCCCATGTTGCCATTCAATGGCACAGTGTCTGTACTTCACACTGTATAGCAATGTAGACGGCTCACACTACCCTCCCGTGCTCATGCACATTTGCTAAACATGCATTCTATCTGTAGGGCATACACACAACACTGCAATGTGAAGCCCATTATGATGTTGTACATGTGTCAAAACACCATCGTGTCAAACATGTGTGCATGTTAATGCACATGTCAGCAGATTACATGTCAAGGTCACGTCAGCCATGTGTACTGTTATCCTGTTCTGGGCCACATGGTGTATCACGGGGATGCATGCATACTACCATGATTGTGTGAACTGCATGGCTACTGATATGACACCTGCTTGCTGTAGTGTGCACCCCAGGGAGGTATGCTTACTAACACTATTAATGTCTGAGCTGCATGCCCTCTGCTGTATCGCAGGCATGCTGCATGCCATCTGACAAATCACATGCATGGTGTGTCTGTGTGTGTGTGTGTGTGTGTGTGTGTGTGTGTGTGTGTGTGTGTGTGTGTGTGTGTGTGTGTGTGTGTGTGTGTGTCTGTGTGTGTGTGTCTGTGTGTGTGTGTGTGTGTGTCTGTGTGTGTCTGTGTGTGTCTGTGTCTGTGTGTGTGTGTCTGTGTGTCTATTGTACTTTACAGTATTTCTTTGCATTCACAGGTGATGTAGGTGCGTTACCCTCCTGCGATCCATCTGATGTTAGTGTCCCCACAGATACTAGCAGTGATGAACATATGCATGAGGTACAGGCAGGGTTGTCAGGGGCTGAATCCGTGCCAATGGTTACCATACCAGCTATGTCCCCCTCTTCCCCTCACACAGTTCTGCTGCTAACACATACCGCATCACCGGTGGCCATAGAGGAAGGACAGTCAGCATCTGTTGGCGTGGAACAGGAACGCGTGGTGGCTACAGAAGGTGTGTCTACACACCATGGTGTCAGTGTAATGACTGCAGATGTGCCACACAGGCATGTGGCCGGTGCTGCTCGTAGGAGGACCTCTGGCAGACATGCATCTGCAGGACAGAGCGCAGCAGCTGGTATCACCAGACGCATGTTCCAGACTGTAATGGTGGCACAGGCACATGCTGAATGGCAGAACAGAGAAGGGCAGAGGCTGCAGAGGGCTGCTATCCATACCCTAAATTACAACATCCAGGCATTGGCAAATGCTCAACAGCAGATTGCTAATGTTCTGGATAGGCGACTAGGTGAAATGGTTGGAATCCTTGACCGAGGCATGGTAATCTGCGAGCAGGAGCTGTCTGTGCTGGAACACCTGGTAGGAATGAGGCATAGGCCACGTGGACGTAGGCCAGCAACACCACCTAGTGTAGGTCGATATGAGCTTGCCACCTCACATGCCCGCTGCGATAGTGCCGGTAGCAGTAGCAGTGCAGCTGCTGCTGTGCTTTCAACACCAGGACACAGCAGGCCATGTGGACATGGCCCTGGATGGTCTCAGCGGGGACACGGTTCCAGCAGACATGTGTCGTCGGACAGTAGCCACTCTGTACCTCCACCTGGTAGTGCCCGTGCAACCCCAGGCAGGCACAGGTCACGTGGCTGTGGACAGACACAGTGAGCTGTACAACCTGCACTGTACAATCTGGGGCTGTCAATTATACCCCGTGTAGGCATCACAAATGGCAGAGCTGTGTACACACATACACGCACACAGCAAACACAACTGTAGGGCTCCACAACATCCACATGCATTCTGCACAGACATGTCCAGTCAACTCACCGGCCCTTACACACACACACATGATGTTATCCATTGGTGCAGCCTATGCCCCTGACAAACATATCACCCTGTGCATATGATGAAGCCTGTGCCGCATCTCTGTCATCCACACCATCAGTGCAGGGTTATGCACAAATATTCTGATGCACAGCGTGAACAGCATAGTGAGAGGTGTATGTAATACGTGTGTATGCACAGTGAGGGATGCGTATGCTGCAGTGGTTGTGTGTGAATACTGAGTTGTGTATGTGACATAGGTTGTGTGCTGTTGACTTGCACCAGTCACACCATGTAGTGCAGGTGCAGCATGCATTGTGATGTGTTCACGGTATGTGTCTCGGTTACATCTGTAGCACCATGTTGGTTGTGATACCCTGGTTCCCTCCTATGGTGTACTTGCATGTGCCTACAGGTAGCAGTGTTTGCAGTCCCCCACGTGTAACTGTGGAGTACACACAGGCACGTCTAGCAATATCAGCATGCTACATGTACCCTCATCCTGACTGTTGCACACACAAACATGACACAGATGTCCGCACATATACTGCACCTGACGCATGTGGTCGGTGCCACAGGCTACACTGGACAGAGACGTGACATACATAGCAGGACACATTACAGGTATGGTGACATGGTGCAGGGGTTGTACACAGCGGCCTGGCCAATGATGATGTGAGGTGTCACTTGGTAGCTGGAGGCCACACTGTGCAGCAGTAGGACCCTGTAACAGTACATGAACATGGCCGCATTAACGGGGTGTATACCACTATAACGCACACCCCATAGTGTGCAGCTGGGGACCCTTGCCTGTGTGGTCATCACCCTCACAGTACTATGCACCCACATGATGTGTCACAGAGAAGGGACATGCACAGGTAGCCAGTATGGCTGGGACCTATGGCATCAACAGGGTTGTGCAATGCATCACCATTACTGGTTAGTCAACACGTGGGGCCAGTGATAATTTCCCACCGTATATTAGCATACACACTCACACCAAGCACCAGACATACAGACACACACACACTGTGGTGACCACACATGTGTATACGGACAGCCGATGTGTGTGATGCACCTCACCGGTGAACGTCATGCTTCCCACACTGACGTATGTACAGATCTCTACAATGGAGTACAGGGATGTGTAGCAACTGGCACATATTTCCCACGATATGTGGCATCCCTGGTCACACATTCAGACACACATGGCAGTGCTGGGAATGATACACCTGCCATATGATGACACGTTTGATGGACATTCAGCGGTATTGATTGCATTATGTGTACGAACGCTATATCTGGCAAATGTGCTGCTATATACACACAGGAGGTTGTAGGTGTTACAGGTGCTATATGACATATAGTTGTAAACACCTGACCACTGTGTATGCATTATGTCAGCACCATCACGTAACAGTGACATAGCGTACAGTTAGCACATGGCATGATAGGATGGTGTGTGACACAACTGTGAGCCACCCCCTGCACACATACATCTAGACAGGTGGTTCACCACATTATGTACACACATCCCTCCATACGTGCTGTTTGTATGTCACCGTATACAGATGTCAATGTTGGGTCTGCATTGCGTCTGCATGTTGTAGGTAGGTGCAACTATGTTACGGACATCGGCCACTGCACATGCATGTTTGCTGCATGCACAGTACAGATGTCACATGTGTCTCCTGTTGCCATGTTTGTATGCATTGCTATTGTTGGACATGTGTGTTGACATACATAACACATGGACTGCGGTATGATATCACGGGTGTCACAGGTGACTAGTACAAGGGTATGTGTCCCTGTCAACACTGCTACCCCCTGTAGTGTGAGCATTCAACAGACATGGGCCCACCTTCAATTTGCGTGTGTAGCATTGATTAGGCCAGTGTTATGCACGAGGTACATCAAAGGCAATGTATGTATATGCTGTCTGTGCAGTCCATGCACACATCCACACAATCACATGTATGACATACCCAGACGTGTGTTCATTGGTGTACAGCAACAGTCAGGTGTCACAGCTGTGTAAGTGCCATGGTATGTCTTGAGCCGACCTGTTCATGTATACTGGTATCATTGCAATGCATAACACCTGTTGGATCACTGTTGGTACATGTGTACTCTGCACAGCTGGTGTACACCACTGTACAGCCCAGTGGTCATGTATCACATGGTGTTGTGGGACCATAAGGCTGTGTAGTGCTGCACCAACAACATGGTGCTGACTTGACAGCTACAGTGTACACTGCAGTGTGTACGTGTGTGACCTGCACCTGTGACAGCTGTGATGGCAGCTGTGTGTGTACAGGTCACTGCATGTGTGACCGCCCTGTGTGTGAGGGCAGTTATACCTTACTGTGCCCTTCTGTGTGTACACTCCATCTGCATGCAAGATTGTCCTTTGCAACTGCTAAGTGTGTGAGCATGCCCAGTACGCCGTTGTGTAGATGGACACACAGTACATTCCACTCTGTGCCCTTCCGTGACTAGACTCCGTGTGCATGCAAGATGGCCCTTTGCAACAGCTAAGTGTGTGAGCATGTCCAGTACACCATTGTGTAGATGGACACACAGTACATTCCACACTGCACCCTTCCATGATTAGACTCCGTGTGCATGCAAGATGGCCCTTTGCAGCAGCTAAGTGTGTGAGCATGCCCAGTACGCCATTGTGTAGATGGACACACAGTACATTCCACTCTGCGCCCTTCCGTGATTAGACTCCGTGTGCATGCAAGATGGCCCTTTGCAACAGCTAAGTGTGTGAGCATGCCCAGTACGCCATTGTGTAGATGGACACACAGTACATTCCACTCTGTGCCCTTCCGTGATTAGACTCCGTGTGCATGCAAGATGGCCCTTTGCAACAGCTAAGTGTGTGAGCATGCCCAGTATGCCGTTGTGTAGATGGACACACATTACATTCCACACTGCGCCCTTCTGTGATTAGACTCCGTGTGAATGAAAGATGGCCCTTTGCAACAGCTAAGTGTGTGAGCATGCCCAGTACGCCATTGTGTAGATGGACACACAGTACATTCCAAACAGACGTGTGATACTAAGCGTGTGGGCATGGCCATTGACATCCTGTGTAGCCATGGTGGTCATCCAGGCACCAGATGTCCAATTCAATGTCATGATGGATGCCTACATTGAACACACTTGTTGCTCTCTCGAAGGGTGTATTGTCTGTGGTGCATCTTGTATCTATTTAGTGTTGTTGTGCTCCGTAGATATTTAGTTGGCCCAATGACAGCACTGGCGTGTTTGTGTACGTCTACCTTGGGATGGTAATATGCTTTCAGACCGCTCACTCTCTAAACATTCCCTATCAGCATCTTTGCCTTTGCGGATGATGTCACCCACCTAGAAGTATGCCTCTGGGAGTGCTGTGTTCAGTAATCTTGGTAGCGTGTTCTGTAAATGCGTAATGCTGTAGTGTGTTAGAGTAGGTAGGTGTATGTTCAACTCCCGGCCCTTCCAAGTGTGTGTGTGTGTGTGTGTGTGTGTGTGTGTGTGTGTGTTTCCAGCTGCCTGGAGACACAGTAATGCTTTTAGATGCCTCACAACACATACATTCCCTATCGGCGTCTTTGCCTTTGCGGATGATGTCACCCACCTAGAAGTATGCCTCTGGGAGTGCTGTGTTCAGTAATCTCAGTAGCGCGTTCTGTAAATGCATAATGCTGTAGTGTGTTAGAGTAGGTAGGTGTATGTTCAACTCACGGCCCTTCCAAGTGTGTGTGTGTGTGTGTGTGTTTCCAGCTGCCTGGGGACACAGTAATGCTTTTAGATGCCTCACAACACATACATTCCCTATCAGCATCTTTGCCTTTGCAGATGATGTCACCGACCTCGAAGTATGCCTCTGGGAGTGCTGTGATCAGTAATCTCAGTAGCCTGTTCTGTAAATGCGTAATGCTGTAGTGTGTTAGAGTAGGTAGGTGTATGTTCAACTCCTGGCCCTTCCAAGTGTGTGTGTGTGTGTGTGTGTGTGTGTGTGTGTGTGTGTGTGTTTCCAGCTGCTTTGGGACACAGTAATGCTTTTAGATGCCTCACAACACATACATTCCCTATCGGCGTCTTTGCCTTTGCGGATGATGACACCCACCTAGAAGTACGCCTCTGGGAGTGCTGTGTTCAGTAATCTTGGGAGCGCGTTCTGTAAATGCATAATGCTGTAGTGTGTTAGAGTAGGTAGGTGTATGTTCAACTCCCGGCCCTTCCAAGTGTGTGTGTGTGTGTGTGTGTGTGTGTTTCCAGCTGCCTGGGGACACAGTAATGCTTTTAGATGCCTCACAACACATACATTCCTCATCGGCGTCTTTGCCTTTGCAGATGATGTCACCCACCTAGAAGTATGCCTCTGGGAGTGCTGTGTTCAGTAATCTCGGTAGTGCGTTCTGTAAATGCGTAATGCTGTAGTGTGTTAGAGTAGGTAGGTGTATGTTCAACTCCCGGCCCTTCCAAGAGTATGTGTGTGTGTTTCCAGCTGCCTGGGGACACAGTAATGCTTTTAGATGCCTCACAACACATACATTCCTTATCGGCGTCTTTGCCTTTGCGGATGATGACACCCACCTAGAAGTACGCCTCTGGGAGTTTTGTGTTCAGTAATCTCGGTAGCGCGTTCTGTAGATGCGTAATGCTGTAGTGTGTTAGAGTAGGTAGGTGTATGTTCAACTCCCGGCCCTTCCAAGTGTGTGTGTGTGTGTGTGTCTGTGTGTGTGTGTGTGTGTGTGTGTGTGTGTGTGTGTGTGTGTGTATATCTCTCTCTCTCTCTCTCTCTATATATATATATATATATATATATATATCTTTGTAATATGTATGTGGATATTAGCACTTTTGAATGTGCTGCATTGTCTGTACATGTTCACCTTGGATGTATCTGAATGTGCTATGGCTCTGTGATACTGCACATACTGTGTGCTGTAGTGATCCTGGGTTATAGTTGTGTAATGACCAGTTATTTTGTTGCTGGGTATTACCAGGGACATTGAAAACAATGATAGTACAGCACCTTTAACCGGTCATGTGCACATCTCAGCAGGAGTCAGCAGTGGTTATTACGCTGGAGGATGACTATGGCTCATATACCTATGTATTACATGGCAATGCTATGCAAATCAGGTTAACATTACTGACACCTGTTTATCCACAGGTTGTGTTACATATCCCATGTATGTATGTGTATACATTACCAGGTGCAGGACTGGACTAAGGTTGAATGCATGGAGGGGTGTCCATGGCCAGGAATGGTGATCTGTACAGCCTGGCAGGTACAGTCTGTGACTGTCCCACAACCTCCAGTATATGGCTGACACATGCTGAAACAGTGTACATGCAGAGACACACATAAAACAAACAGCTATGGATAACACATAACACACACACACATTGCATCAACATTGGGCCATGCAAAACCTGTTGTTCCTCACACACACACACAAATGCATACATGTTGATTGGCTGGTTCACTGACAGGCTCTGGAAATGAAACTACATACCCTGTGCATATGATGACACCTGTGCCACCTCTTGTAATGTGTAACATTGATGCAGGTATGGACTAACATGGTGCTGATGCACAGGGTGGCTTCATAGCACTGTAATAATGTTACAATGTTGTTAACACAAAGTGTGATTACCTTCTAGGTGTATGTAAGCAGGCATGATAAATTCCAGCTATGATCATCAATGTAGTATAGTGTACAGCACTGTTAATTCTGAAGATGTATTATCCAGACTGTTACAGAAAGGAAGATTAGAAGTGTGGTTCATAAGAACTGGGTGACACCGAATCTAACAAAGGAGGAGTCAATATTACTCCACAAATTATCTAATGACCCTACCTTTAGAGTAATTAAACCTGATAAGGGGGAGGTACAGTGATAATGGACCAGTCTTTATACATGACCAAAATGTTGGAAATATTAAAAAATGAGGATAGGTATGAATGTTCTTCCCTGAATGAGATCAATATAGGCAATAAAAAGATTTGGTTAGCTCTGAATGATCTACTCCTTGAAGGAAGTATTGACATGAATTTGTATAAATATTTAAATGTAACTAAACCCCGAGTACCCACGATCTTTGGGGTCCCTAAAGTTCATAAGGATGTGAATAATCCACCATTGAGACCGATTGTAGCCTCTGAAGGGTCTGTGGCACCCCTTGCAAAATGGCTGGATGAAAAGTTAAAATGGTGGTGAAGGAAAGCTCAGGGATAGTAAAAGACTCTGGGACTTGTTGAAAAATTTGAATAAGGGCATTTTTGATGAGAAGATTATGTTCATTACTATGGACATAGTTGACCTTTCTCCTCTATCCCCTTGTTGAAGGTCTAGAATGGTTTGAGGAAGGTCTGGTGAACTATGGTAAATTCACCAATAATGATTTCAGGTTGATCTTAACCTTAATGGAATTAGTTGTAAGCAATAATTTTTGTTTTATGATGGCGAATTTTTCAAGCAGAAGCAAGGATAGCGATGGGGCAAGATGCCCCCATTTATATAATATTATTATGTCAGCTTGGGAGAGTAAATTTGTCATGAATTCACCTTACAAGAAGTGCTGGAAATTATATAAAAGATACCTAGACGACATGTGTTTTCTATGGGTAGGTACTGATGCAGAATTTGCAGCATTTTATGAATATATTAGTCAGTCCACTTCTTTTCTGAAATTCACATATGTGAAGGACCCAAGTTGTTTAAGATATCTCGATATTTTTATAGGAAAGGGACAAGATAATTTTTATTCCAAAGTGTTTAGAAAGAAATCTTATTCAAATTCGTTTTTGGCGTTTGATAGCGCACACCCATACCACCATAAGAGAGGCATTGTTAAGGGCCAGTATGTGAGGGGGAGCTGTATGTGCTCTAGAGAAGAAGATTTTGAATCAGAATGTGAGATCTTGATGAAGATGTTTGTAGCGAGAGGGTACCCTCCTAGCTTAATAAAAGCAATCGAAAATGAAGTTAAGATGGGAAGAGCCACTAAATATAAGCCTATACTAGGTGAAATGAATTGGCAGCTAAATAGTAACAATGGGACTAGTAACGAAAGTGGTAACTTTGTGATGGATTTTAGTGGAGAGGCATACAAAATTATGAAAATTGTTGAGAATGAATGGAAAAATTTTAGTGAACTCTCAGACCTAAATGGTGTTTTCAATAAACCATTTAAATGTACCTTTAGAAAGGGGAAATGTATAAAAAATGTATTAGAAAAGAAAAAAAACAAGTGGCACTATTAGGGAAGGCAGGGTTGGTACCTATAAATGTGGTAGATGCAATCAATGCCCCTTTGTGGCATCGAAGGATATGGTTTACCTCAAGAGCAGGGATATTCTAATTCCCAGTAAACATTTTGCCAATTGCCAAACGAAGGGTATAGTCTACCTAGCTATTTGTTTAAAGTGTGAGGCATTCTAAGTTGGTAAATCCGAGAGAAAGCTAAGGAACAGGATTTACGAACATTGTTATGATATCAAAAATCAAAATGGGACTAATGCCCTATATAGGCATACATTAAACTGTGATGGAGCTGCCTACACTTTTTGTACTTGATGTGGTAGAATTGGACCCGAGGGGTGGCCTATGGGAAACCTCGATCAATATAAAGAACTGGTATGGCAATTGGATTGGAAGGGCATAAATTCCTGGGTTAAATGAGACCCTCTCTATTGCCCCAGTTTTAAAGATGAGAGCCAATAAATTATAACACTGAATAATGTGGGACTCATAGTGGGTTGATTAACTTGTTTATTTATTAACCTAACATTTTTATTTGCAATATATTAATAACATGACACCCATTTATCTTTGTG
>NC_056744.1:282550531-282573031 GCF_019279795.1 Protopterus annectens
TTACATCATTTTGCATAGCTTTCACCTACAAATGGGGTAATTTGCATATCCTAACATTGTCCGTGCAGCGTTGTTTGAGGGGCTGTGTTACCGCCCTACAGGATATTGCTGAATAGCTCGGCGGACATCTTACCTTGCTCTACTCTTACTCTACTCATACACCGACCAAAGCTTCCTGAATCCTGGCTTAAGCTTTGATGTGTGCTAATATGTCTATTTGTGGGGTAGGCATGGCTGTAGGTATGTTTTGACCTGCTACGTCTGTCATTTATACAGAACACCTCCCACTTTCATCATTTGTAGAGGTGACAGCCCTATAGGGACTATATGTACAGCTGTGACATTTGACAAGTCCACACATACCTGCGGTCAATACTAAACTGACTACTTCAGCACTTTTCATACCTTCAGATTTGTCTTGCAGTGGTATAGTCGATGATACTGTTTCCTATAACATGTATCTGTTTCTGATACAAGATATGTCATTTTATTACACCACTACACACAATATATGGAGAATTCACAGGCCAGATGCCATTACATTCCTTTTGTGGGACACACCTTCAGAGTGTTGTGTTCCTCACAAACACCAACAGGTGCTGATCAAACATATTCTGCTATCATCTACCTTATGTGTTCGGTATTTATGCTTTTCCATCAGTGGCAGAACTCACATGCGTGTGTGGGAGACTGAACACTGTCTCGGGGACACTGCATAGCACCCTGAGGGACACCTTTATGTTGTTTCTATTAACCTTCCACATTGACTATCACAGGGCATTAGTATTCATCCAGATTTGTCGAGGTACATACTTTTGACTTATACATGTTTTGTCATTTGTCATCATGTCTTTCTTCACACCTGTCCACCTAATCGCACTAGTTCTGTTACATTTATTTAGGTCAGGGTTACCTTCATACCTCTCAACTGTACAAATTTTGGGTAAATGTCCCTAACTTAGATGTCTGATTTTGTTCCTTTTTTAATAATATTGTGCAATGCCTTTCTGGTAATTTAGTGGGAAGTCATTTGGGACTGTGGGGTTAGACAATAATGACAGACATTTGTTATTTACAATTAATAACCCTCGAAACATTCATACTATTGACTGATCCATTATTCTATCCACGTTCTGACTTTGTAAGAGGAATATTTGAGATATTCCCTATTTGTACTTATTTTAAAATGCCTTTGTCCAGATGTCTTATTCTGATTGAGAGGTATGGTTACTATCTTATTCGTATGCATGCACATCCATGATAATCGCTTACATGACACTAATATAACTCCCTACGTCTTCCCCCAATAGTTTACACGATATCCGGTAGATGGGTTCTTCATTTTAGGAAGTTAGAGGTGTCTGCTATACCCACATAGGTATATTAATCACTCCCATGGGGTGGACCTCATAAATCTGTGCCAACCAACACCTAGGCACCTAGGCCCATTATTGCATACCCATGATTTCCAGACCTGACACCCCTCCACAGCAGTCATAACACATATTTAATGTGAGCGATAATAAATTATGACGACACTTCTAAGCACTATCCACTCCGCATGTCGGTACATATGTCTTACATTCTGTCAACCCATGTGTTATTACACTTGCACAAGCTACTGTTGCATGTACAGCTATATTGTAGTTGCGGATGACACTTCTTTGCGGCAATCATTACAGGGCTGTGCATTTATAAATTCACTATTTTTGGAGTCCTGCAAAGGACACCTATATCCACGTTTAAAGAGTAGAACTTACAGATCTGGCACACTGATACTTTCCGGCCAGTAGTTTTGGAAGCAGCAGTGTATTTACCTTAATTGCATGTCTGTTATGTGTATCCATACTAGCTATGGTGTAACCTATTTATGTACATCAAACAAACCAAGGATATTTATGTACATGTGTTATATCTATGAGGACATTTGTTTATATGTTTGTTAGGTATATATCAATTGATGTTGTGTGTGTTTGAGTGTATATATATATATATATATATATATATATATATATATATATATATGTATGTATATATATATTTATATATCTATATATATATATATATATATATATATATATATATATATATATATATATCTGTACATTCTTTATTTCATATATTTATTTAGTTTAAGTCTATGGATATATATATATATATATATCTATACACAAATGTATATATCCATATATAGACATTACGTGTAGAAACCAGCATTCATTTGCTATGCTGTGAGTGGATTACACATGCACAGGCGCACTTGCATTTCCTTATTGTGGGTTACGCGCAGGCACACATGCATATCCTTATTGTGGGTTACATATGTTTACTAAGTCTTTGTGCTTACGAGGGCTTTATTACTTTTGACAGTACCAGTAAAATATCTCTAATCCGGTTAACGGACATATGCGAAACGCACATTCACCTTTACATATTTAAATGTCTGTACAGCACAGACACATTCATTACACTTTAACATTATATGTGCTGTAGTCGTAGTTGAACCGGGACTGCATTCACGTTGGCCGGATGCTGTAACCACTATACGTTTGGTGTTCTGACTCATTTATATGCATACCCATAGTACATAGCTACATTAACATATGCCTCCCCGCTTCACTTACGTCACAGGCATACATTCTCCTGCTGGGAAAAATGTGGTACTACATGTTACACATTCCCTATTCCCTACTGCTCTGGACCCAAGCTGCATATTTAATCACTGCAGGGATATTCAGAACCCAAAGGCTTATAGTCCTGACACATACAGATCTTTAATTGTCAGGGTGTTCATGTTGTGATCTGGGTTTAGTCTTGTCTGCCTGGTGAATGGAAATGCCCTGACCGTGTTCAAATGTCAGACAAAGCACATGGACAGGGTTTGTCCATTTTACACATTCTATCTGTGTTTACAGACACAGGTGTTTGGGCACCTGTCAGCAACTTATGATGTTGGCAATACATAATATGGGTGGGGGTGGTTACAATACATAATCCACGGTGAGTGGTGTTCCCATTCACATTTGACTACTTCCTGTATTCATTCTTACGAGGGTTATTATTTTGCACATGACTTAACTATGAATTAACTACGGGTATGCAGTAGTACAGTCAACATATGTGATGCTTTGTTACAGTATAAATGTATGGACCTCTGTAATACTGGGGACTACCCCACATCCTTCACAACATTTCATGCTTATGTACATACTATTATTCTGTGAACTTTCGAAGTTTGTGAGAGCAGTAATTACATCTGTCCCTATTTGTCCACCCATCCTTTTAGGCTTTGTCCAGGTTTTGTTGCTGTAATAGGTTGGGAGGTGGTGTCGGTATGTGATTGAGTTGAATATATACTGTCAATAATTCACTGGGGAGTAGGGTTACCACTTGTTTGGACAGTCGTGTCCTGCGACGACACCTAAGACATGGCAACTGTCCTGTGATTTTAAGACAGTAATATATTTCTTTTTTTCTTTACTAGTTGCATGATACAGGTATTTTGTATCTGGTACACATAACTATTATTTGGGATAGCATAAGCTATTCAAATGCTATGGAATAAGCTTTTATCTTGGCATACATGTGTAATTCTGTCCTTTGCACTGGCCGGGGGTATGTTTTATCCTGCAGATTCTCACATTTCTACAAGGGATGTCCCACCCTGGCCATCTGAACAGGTGGCAACCCTAGTGGGGTGACCTGCATGGTGGACAGCTGTTCCATCCTGTGTAGTATGTTTTGCATGTCTGTGTGGAAAATGAACAGTACCATGACTACACATACATGTTTTGTCCAGATGTGTACAGTAATGGACACAGTGGCATGTAAACAACTCTGAGGTTTCAACAGGTTACTTATCCCATGCGGGATGTACACACATTTTGACGGAACATTAACGCGCAGGTATTTGGATTTACGTACCTGTGATGGGATGTTTACAAACGTGGGATACATATTTGCAATCCTGACACTGCCTAGGATGATACTTCCTACTACATATGGGGAATACTCGTTATGTGTAGGTGTACGGATGCGCAAGGCTGGTAGCTGGATTTGGTGGACATTCGGACATGGGTGTGGGTTATGTGCTGTACAGGGGTTGTTGCATATTGCATTTGCATGCATGGGTTCTGCTTTTGGATATCCCGGTTCCACGTATGACATCCTATGTGTATGTCACGGTTACGTTCATGTGTATAGCACATTTTAATATACATATGTTTGTGTGTGTTTGGTATACAATTTGGACTGTTAGGTTTCTTTACTGTTGTTATATAGCCACAACTGCCCAGCTGTGTACTAACATTACCACTGTGGGACTGCTGGTGACCATACCCATGGGGCTAGACGTGTGTTTTGGTGGCGCGCTGACATGATGCGCTTCACTTCCACTGGGTATAACTTCTGACAGTGCAGTACATTACGGACACACAATTTTAAATATCATTTGTTCCATGGACGGTAACTCATATTATGTTGCGTGCATTTCTGTTTGGTTCTCCATTTTGTGTGGCCGGGAACTGTCTTGCATGCTTTGCATACGTTTCACTATCCACGGACACTGATAGGTGTGATTACTATTGCAGGCAGGCTATAATATTCAGCAGTTTAGGTTGCTCATCGCCAGCTGACATTGACACGCCTCCAGGCGCAGCTTAGTGACGCTCCATGCACTCGCGCACGTGTCCTATGCACGTGGATGTGGTAGCGGTGCACCTTCATTAATATGCATATGGCGCTACTACACCATTTATACACTGCACGGCCATCGCAGGCCTTACACCGGCCTTGCGCCGAGCTTCATGAATCTGAGGGGTTTATCTACACATAGAAATAATCTGTAATAAAGCATAGTTAGGACTTATTGACTTGACGTTGATTTCCTTCATATTCATTTGCATGCTGTTTAGAACTTTTAATTATGTATTTTATTCAGATCAACATGTAAGGTCCTTCAGAAATGAAACAATTGACTTTTAGTGACCTTCCACAATTTAGGTAAACTTATAACTATGCAACATTTGTTGCATAGTTTTGAACCAAATTCAGGAACACTGTAGTGAAGGTAATGTAGTTCACGATACACACATACATGCATGCATGCACCTCTCTCTCACACGCACACACAAACACACACACACACACACACACACACACACACACACACACACACACACACACATACACACATACACACACACACACGCACACACAAACACACACACACATGCACACACTTGCATGCCTGCGCTCACATACACAAAAATACATACATAGACAAAGAGATCAATTTCAAAGTTCTCATTGCAGCAATTTTTCTAGCAGATCAGAGTCCACCAGGTTCCTGAAGCATATTAAATAAGTTTAATAGGCAACTTTGTACAACCATCCCTTACAATAAAACTTAAAAGTGTCAGAGGTGATCTAATTGGACATAGCCATCCACTTTTGTATTATATAATTGCACAAAACAAGTTTTTGAATTTAATTCTGTCCTCTACTACAGTTAGTAGAGTCCCAGAAAACAGTACAAAGAATTAGGACACAGGTTGATTGACAGATTAGGTCTCCTTGGTGGATGGTATGTCTGCTCAAAAAGGTTTAAAACATATATATTAGCTTCAACTAAGGGAGTGTGGTACACTATTATGTATAGAAAAGAAAAATGCATGTTTGATCTTAATAATAAAGTACTGATTTATTTCATCACAAAAGCTCATTCAGTTTAGCTTGTTGCCCCTCCCACTACCAGGCAGTCAGCATGCATATGAAAGTTCATTCATATCAATGACAGTTTCTATTGCCCACCTGCATGCTGTATTCTAGTGCACTCCTATTCCATAACCTTATATACCACTTATAACTGAGAATTCTTTCAAATAGATTCATATGGTCGTAAGTACAAGGCTAGCTGCCCTTGTGGGTCATTTAAGCCTAGCCAATTTCCCTTTTTTGTGCTCAAAATAACATTTCCCATTTAGTTGTACATTAGCCTTACCCATCTCATGGTTAATAATTATATATTACCCCTAATGAGAATAACTGGGATCATACCATAGATAATTTGAGGGGACCCATGCATAGGATAATGCATTTATGAGATACATCTTTCCATTGGGGTAAATATTCTGTTTCCCATCGATAGATCTAAGTTGCAGTTGTAATTTATCAGGGTTGAACTTTCTTTGATGTGGATGGGGAGTCTGTTCCACAGCAATAGTATCCCCTGCGAGATATACCTGTCCATCCAAACCATTCTGTTGAGGTTGCATAAGAGATTTAGAGCCCAAGACTGAGTATTTATGATACCATTTGACTTGCTGATGTGCAGTAAATCCATTAGTAATGGGTCGGAGGATACTTTGTATGCCAGGCACAGGTCACCCCTTGCAGTCTGTAGAATACTGAGTATAGTGTCAGGACTTTGAGTCAGTCTGTAGAATACTGAGTATAGTGTCAGGACTTTGAGTAGGTCTGTAAAATACTGAGTGCAGTGTCAGGACTTTGAGTCAGCCCACATAGGCCATGTTGTTTAGGCCTTGCACCCTTTTAGTAAGGTATCTCTGTGGGCATTCCTTTTGGGTGTATTTGGACAGATAAATGTCAAAGGGGGCATTATAGTCAATGAGTGGCCTAATGAGGGCTCAGCTAAAGGGGACAGTGATATCCCTAGGTCTAGAGACAATCCCTTTATAAGCTGTGCAAGGACTTTCTTACAATTGACACATGTTGGTCAAAATGTAGGTCACTGCCCACATAAGTTTCTTAATCTCAAACAATTGGGTCAACTCCTAGGGGCGTATTTCAATGTATTATTTCCCTGGAGTAGATAACTACCAAAGAGTACAATAATGATTCCCTTCCATGATTTTCACACCAGTTATTTATTTATTTGAGACAAACCTTCCTGCAGGATGGCTAAGTCATTTGGGGATTCAATGACTACTCCTAGCCTGCAGTCATCTGCACATTTAGTCAGCCAGAGCCCTTTGGTATTGGCTTTTACTTCAGAAAAGTGGATACCAAGCATTAGAGGTCCCAGCACTGAGCCCCCGGGGACTCCACTGGTAATGTAGCTTCCCTCGGTTTGATTATCTGAGTCCTATCTGTGACCCAGTTAGCAACCCAGAAGGTAACACTGGGTTTTATTCCAAGTTTATTTAGCTTTTCTACTATGCCTGAGTGAGGAATTGTGTCCAAAGCTTTGGCCAGGTCGAGGTATGTAGTGTGTACTATTTTGAATTTATCTATTGCTTTGGTGCCTTTTTCAAAAAAATCCACCAGATTAGTAAGCATGACCTGACCTTTATGAATCCAGCTAAGATGGGTCCAGTGTCTGGAGATTTCCTATGTCCTGATTGATTAATTCTATGATAAGTCTTTCCATGGCTTTGCATATGAGGCTGGTCATATCTAGCCATAACAAGGATTCATTATGCACTAAATGTCTTTAATGTAAAATTAATGCAATGTCTCTTTTATTGTAGTATGAATGTAAAATCTGAAAAGGAAACTCTTACTTAAGTACAACTTGGCAGTGAAAAACAAATATTCCATAAAGCATTGCATCTGTATCATATCCTTTTTACACTGCAATGAGTATGATTATATCACTGTTTTTTCATTCTGTGTTCTCAATCTAGCCAGATTTGCAATTCTATTTCTAAGACAAAGAATTTGTCTATTACTAAGATGGCAAAATATAAAGATATTTACCAATGCGGGATTATAAACGGCTGCAAGTGAAATAAATGTAAAGACCGTGGAAAATGTTATGTTAGTTAAAATAATGTTAATAATGGTTCTGACTTGGTTTTACTTTACTGCAGACTTATCTTTAAATTAATTTTAATGTTTTGGTTAATGATTGTATCCCACTGAGTCGTGAATACCAAGTTTTCTGAATAAGGTTAGTTGAAAGGGTACATATGGTGGCTCCCTTATGTTCCCGGGATAATAGTGAATATTAAAATTAAAGGGTTGCTTGGGCAACATTCACAGAGAAAGTTTAGGGTTGCTATTCTGCTGCCTTTACAACCATTGGAAAAGTTCACGATCTTTAACTAATGTAAATACTCTGCCCAAAGGATATTTCAGTGTATTGAAGGGCCACTTGATGGATAAACATTGTTTTACTATACCAGCCAGCAACTGTGAAATGCTGAAAATCATTACTCAGCTGATGGTTGATATAGTTAATGAGCTGTTCATTCCATTCTTCATTTTGTGACATAAATACCCCACATCACTATTTCAGAGACCACAGTAAAAACAAAAAAAATATGGTGAGAAAATTCCAGAGCTATTAAGATGGATTCTGGACATTATAGACATTATAGATTAATACGTACCAAAACATGCAGATATAAGAACAGTTTTTATGACAGGCCATCAAGTTCATGAACAGCTAACTCAGTTTATTAGGCTGGGGTATTGTTTTTCCCAAGCCCCGGCGGATTCTGCAGTATTGTTTACATATTGTTAATACTTGTTTATTTCAGTATTTCTTGCACTCAGTTGCACTTTGCACTGTGTATGTGTATATATATATATATATATATATATATATATATATGTATAACTATATATATATATATATATATATATATATATATATATATATATATATATATATATATATATATATATATATATATATATATATATATATATATGTATATTTACTTTTTTGTCTTGTTCTTAATAGGTGTATATATGTCATTTATGTAATTCATACTTGGAGAGTCACTGAAACTGGAGTCAGATTCCTTGAATGTGTGCATGCTTGGCCAATAAATGTGATTCTGATTCTGAGTTTAAAGTGTCCTTAATTTTCTGAATTGCTTGTTCCATGGCAAACACCCATTTGATATTTAGGATAATCCTAGCCTTGGTTAGCTTGCTTAAGGAAGAGGCAATATTGGTATCATCTAATGCAACCTTGCTATTGTAGTTCACCAAGCCCAAGAAAGTTTATACTGTATATTTGTAATAGGTCTAGGCCATTTCTGTACTTTGACTACTTTACCAACCATTTCTCTTCCTGTGCATGCATTACTGTAGTTGTTTACTTACCTCACAACTGTACAGATTTTTACAGAATGTCCACGTTTGCCTCATATTTTTTATCTGTTTGTCATAGAATTGTGTTTTTCTGGCAAATCGTTGGCAAATCAGTGAGAACTGAAGTCAGAAAATAATCGCAGACATTTGAGTTACAGATTTCATACCCTTCAGAAAATCCATATTAATGCAAAACATGTTATTCTATCAATTTTCTAAACTTATAAGAGTAACATTTAAAAATAGTACCTATTTGGGGCCCTCGTCCCCCGATTATTTATTGCTTTGTCCAGATTTCTTGCTCTTAGAGGTTGAGAGACATGGTTGTCTAATTAACA
The DNA here is from genome assembly GCF_019279795.1 of Protopterus annectens. Lineage (NCBI taxonomy): Eukaryota > Metazoa > Chordata > Ceratodontiformes > Protopteridae > Protopterus > Protopterus annectens. The sequence goes on from NC_056744.1 coordinate 282,559,936, forward strand.
AAAGTTTTATACATATTGTATTTTTAACTAATTTAATCAAATCCCTTGAGTCAAATAAACTTTGTAACTGTTTTTCTTTTACTAAAATAATCAATTTGAAAAGTTTGGTTGTAGCACAATGACAGAAGCCAGATTCAGCAGTTATTGTGGCAATTAATAATTTAGTACAGTCATACATCAAAGGCAAACTTTCAGATAAAGGCTGTTTGTCGATTAGCATGACTATTTTTCAGGAACAAAACTGTTACCATTGGTGACTCAGTACATTAGTATATGTCTCTGTATTGACTATTTGAGACAGGCTAGTTCAGAAAGTAAAGTTTTTCTTTTTTTTTTTTTTAACAATAGATGTATGCCTTTATGTAAGTGCTTGCTCTTGCCCATTAATGTATGCAAATCTAATAGATAATGCATTCCCTCACTCTATATATAAAACTCTTAAATATATCAAAACCTAATAACTCTGCAGACTGTTCCCTCTACTCTAATCAAGTGTCAAAACCCTAGAACTCCATTCCCCTGACAATAAGGCCAACATTATTCATACTAAAGTCTAACTTACTGCACTCCTAGGTGCAAATGTGCTGCACCAGATTAGCATGTCACTCCTCTTCAACCTCATCACTACTCAACTCCATATGCTCCTCCTTCCTATACTATAACTCACTGTCTTTCCCCATTTGATATACTTCTTCACCCTCAACCAGTAGCATTTCTAGGTTGGGGCAAAAAGGCAACTGTCCTGGGCATAAAGTGTAGAGCATGGTCAACTAATTCCAATTGCTCTTTAGTGCATAGCAACTTTTAAAATGTGGTATTACATTTGTGGTCAAAGCTGAGCACCATAGCACTCTGTGTGTGGTCTAAACAACAGTTTAGATTACTCCCAGTTGTCTAGCATTTCCCCCAAACCCTATATCCCCATAACAGTTGGTGTCATTAGGGCATGAGAGTTACGAGAACATTTTGGTGGCTATTGATACCCCCCACACACACACTGAATGTTGTAGATAGGAGCATGCTATGTCATCAAAGGTCATTTCAATGAAAGCAAAAAGCATGAGTGGTCTTCACAGAAATTACTTTCACCAACAGTGGAGTTTGCTTTTTGCTCCAGGATGTGCAATCTCAAAGATGGTATCTATAAGTCCAGGTGGTTTATGGGATGTTCCTCCACAATGGGGTGCAGGGAAACTTGCCCCCTTTAAATACAAACTTGTTGAGCTGTTCACTGAAGGTATTTTCAGTGAACAGTTTTTTTTCTCCATTCACTGAAATTGCATTTGATGACTACATGAATCCATTGTTGACTATGCCATCTAGTCTAGGAGTATGTGGAATTATGACAGCCACCCTAACCTAACACACACAAATACACATACACACAAAGACACACACACACACACACACACACACACACACACACACACACACACACACACACACACACACGCACACACACACACACACACACACACACACACACACACACACACACACACATACATAACACACACACACACACACACACACACACACACACACACACACACACACACACACACACACACACACACACACACACACACACACACACACACACACACACACACACACACACACACACACACACACACACACACACACACACACACACACACACACACACACACACACACACACACACACACACACACACACACCATGAAATGACACCAGACTGGTTATCAACAGAGAAAACCATACTCAGACTTAAAAGTGAATCTGCAAACATGCTTATTGGGCTCCCACTACTATTCATCCCAAACAATTTAAGACAGCCACCAAAGAGCACTTTAAAAGTCACTGGTCCTGCCACTGCACTCTCCCTCCTTCACATTTCCTACTTCCCATACCTTAACCTACTTTCTGCCCTTAACTCACTCTTCTCACTAGCTCTCTCTAATCTTCCTTGACTACTCTTTCTACTGTCGTCTAAAATCTATTAAGCAAATCACCTCAGAGAAACATATATTTGTCTTGCCTTCATGCAACTACATTATGATAAAACTGGATTTTTATAACCACTTACCCCAACAACTATATTCATCTTAATTACATATTTATTTTTATACATCTTGAAATAGTTATGCTATACTCCTGATTATTGACACTGTATAACATTGTATTGCTACTTAATGCCTTGTAATAATCCTGTAACATTGCTGTTTAATGCTAATTTATAATGAAAATTGTATAGTATGTTGGAGCTTTTCTCCCCGGGCCTCCGCTGAAAAAGGGCTCTTCAGCTCAGTCAGACAATCCCGGTCAACAAATGTAAAATAAAATAAAATAAATGGTCTCCCCACAACATAAAAGCTATATAAAGCAATTGATACTGACAGTATATAATCATGTAGGTAAAAATTCAATCATGAAATTATATCAGAAAAGCAGTAAAAGAGTATCATATGGATATTAGAATCATCTTTCACTAAGCAAAGCTGTAAGGGGAACCTGTAAAAGGAATATCAATCTCTCCATGCCATAGACACATTACAAAAAAGTGTTTGTCAGTATTCCATATTCCTGGAATATCAAATGTTTACAGAACTGTATGATGTATCACACATTGATAAATTATATAGCAACTGCTATGAAAAAGTGGCTAAATACTTTATGTAAGAACCATAAAAAGGGTAGATTACTATCAAAGGTATGAGAATGGAATGTCAAATGTTCCAGGATGATTATTTGACACCATTACTGTTTTGCCTTGCTCTCCATTTAACTGTTTACTTGAGAGTCTAAGTATTGGCTACAGTTTGTCTTCAAGAAGAAAATCCTGTTAAATGTCATATGCTTTTAGTGGATCATTTAAAACTATATAATTCATCTGAAAAATATTGAGAGCACAGTCATAAGTTGCTAAAATCTTTTATGAAGACATCAGACTATCAGTTGGCCTTTTTTTTTATCAGTTGTTGAAAAGTCAACATAAATGAGAGGTCCAGTCCAGGTTACAATAAAGATGTGGTATATGGTATAAAGAAATCTATATTCACCTGAGAAACAGCTCTTAAACAGAGATAGAGACAAGCGCTTTCGCCTGGTTCATTCATTATTTCTGACTTGATAAAGCCTGAATGAATGTAAAGCGCTTTGTCTCATCTCTGTTTTAAGAGCTGTTCGCAGAGAGGTTGAATAAAGATTTTCTTTTTTTATTTATACCATTGGAATTATTGTCTCTACTGGTGGACCTGGGACCTTGTTCTACAGTTGATTCATTTTTTTCGTGGTAACATTTGGAGAATAGCTAAAGCATCAAGAAAATATATGCACTTCCAAGTCCTACTTGCAGGTGGTGCCGTACTTCAGATGATTGCAATACCTACTCCCATCAACAGGTGGTGCCACACTCAACCAGCTGCAGTACTTCATCCCAAAACAAAGGTAGTGCTTCACTACAGGGATTTGCAATGCCAAGACCCATCAGTGTGTGGCACTGCACCACAGCAGGTTGTTTCACCTAGTCCCACCAACAGGTGGTACTTTGATGAACAAACCTGTAGCACATATTTGTGCTATGTTATAGCCAGATGCAGTATCTAGACCACTAGAAAGTGGTACTGCACTGCTGGTGCCTGCAGTGTCTATTCTCCCAGCAGGTGATGTTTCTTGGGTTGCAAAGGCTGCAGTTTGGAGTACTACCAACAAGTTGTGCTGTATTGCACCTGGCTGCAATGTCTAGTGCCACCAGCAAGTGGTGATGTACTGCAGGAAGCTGCAGTCCCTAATCGCACCAGGAGGCTGAGATGCACTGCAGCTGGTTGCAGTACCTAGTCCCTCCATCACATTGCACTGCACTGTAGGCACCTACAGTACTTATTTCCACCAGCATGTGGCACTGTACTGCAGCTGGCTGCTGTAATCAGTCCTACCAGCAATTTTTTTTATTTTATTTATTTATTTTACATTTGTTGATCGGGCTAGTCCAGCTGGATATATGTCCATTTTCAGTAGAGGACTGGGGAGAAAAGCTCCAAAAACCCAGTATTATTTATATTATATGACAGTTTTTGCAAATGCAGGTGCATTACAGATTTTAGCAATCCTTTACATTTCCTTACATTACTGTTTAAAGAATCTTTATACATGTCATATTTGGATAGTTATAAGAAGATATTTATAATGACATTAAATTAATATATAAAAGCACACTCTCTTTATGGTTAACAGAAAAGTGACTAGATTAGGGTGGGAGTTTGGTGTAATGGTTAAGGTGCTTATCTTAGAAACACAAGGTGCAGGGTTTGATTCTCACATGGGGTAATTGGCTAGGTTTAAAATGGCCCCCAAAGACAGTTAGCCTAGTACTAATTTATGAAAATAGTACAGGCATAGTGGTAAGTACCCAATGATAAGTGAGGAAGTTAGTCAGGGTTAATACAAGGGCATAACCAATGTGTTTTAAGGTATAGTTTCATTTTGTTTTTGAATAGTGTTATTGAGGAAAGCGAGGTCAAGTCACTGGGGAGTGAGTTCCAGGTTTTACCCATGGTATTAGGATGCTGTACTGCAGCTAGCTTCAGTAACTAGTCTGACCACAGGTGATGAATTACTGGAGGTAGCTGTGATATCTAGTCCCACTGGTATGTGGTGCTATACTGCAGTAGCCTGCAATACTTAGTCCCACTAGGAGGTATCTAGACCATCAAGCAAAAGGAGCTGCATTGCAGTGGGCTGCAGTATTAAGTCCCACCAACTTATGATGCTGCAGTGGACATACCTGTAGTATCCATTCCAACCAGCAAGTGATAGTCTATGATAAGTGACTGCAATACCTATTCCAACCAGCAAATGTAGCTGTGCTGTAAATGACTGCAGTGTCTAGTCCTACAAGCAGGCTGTGTTGTACTGCAGCTGAGTATAGTCCAAATCCCACCATCAGATAATGCTGTATTGCAGCTGGCTGCAGTAACAAGTTCCACCAGCAGGTGGGATAGCAATGCAGCAAACTGCAATATTTCATCCCACTGAAGGTAGTACTGCACAGCAGGTACCTGTACTACCTGGAACATCCAGCAGTAGGAGCTGCACTACAGCAAGCTGCAGTAGCTAGTCTCATGACCAAGTAGCACTGTACTTCAGCTGACTGTAGTACATGGTCTTGTCAGCAGGTGGCACTATACTGAAGCTGTCTGCAGTAATGAGTCCCATTAGCAGGCACTTTACTGCATGGGCTGCAATTAAGAGACCTACTAGCAAGTGGTGCTGTAATGTAGCCAGCTGCAGTACCTGGTCTTACTAGTAGGTGGCACAATACAGATGATGACTGCAGTATCTAGTCCCACCAGGAGGTGGTGATGCACTTCATGTACCTGAAGTATTTAGACACATCAGCATGAGGAGTTTCACTATAGTGGGCTGCAGTACTTCATCCCAACACAGATAGTGCTGCACAGTAGGCAGCTGCTGTACCCTATTCTCACCACAAGGGTTGCTGCAGTGCAGAAAGCCAATGTACCTATTCCCAATAAGAAGTGTAGCAGCACTGCAGCCAGCTGCAGTGCCTAGTCTCAAAAGGAGATGGAGCTGCACTGCCGATTCTTGCAGTACCTATTCCCACCAGCAGTATTAAGAGTGTATTACTTTCATGCTCTGTGAATTTGGAGGCAGTAATGTTTGATTGATATTGTTTTTAACTCATGTAATAGTCTAAAACAATAAGTGAGAAGTTCACTGAAAAATCAGTCAGTAAAAACAAAATGAAAACTCCAGCAAAGCTGGAACCTCCACTGAGTGACCTCCCAAAGCTCTTATATGATAATGGACATCAGCTGAGTATAACAGCCCTGTGTTTCTTATGCTTAATCAAACACTCTGCTTGTGCTGTGCTGATGAGGTCATAACAACGCCGAAATATGCATATCCACAGTTAGTGGGGTTTGGCTATATTTGCCTGAAATTGTCCATTAAAATGAAGAAACAAGTCATGGGCATTCAGAATCGCCAATTAGCTGAAACACCTGATGTTCATAAGGGTCAATATAGCAATAACTCATGCCTGGGTGTGGGTAATGCTGGATCTACCCATGGTTGGTGTGGTTTGGTCACAGGGGCAAAGCCAAAGTGGCCAAACAAAGACAACTGGGGGTAAATCCAGCATTACCCACACCCAGAAGTGGGTTACTGCTATTATACAATGACATTATTTAAGAAAAAAAATACTTACTTTTCTTAAATAATGGCATTGTATAATGCCTCCTTGCTACCCTTCTGCAGCTGTCTGGTATTCTGCGGCAGTTCTGATGTACTCCGCATGCATATGCTTACGCAGTACATCAGAGCTGTGGGTGGAAGCAATGGAGAAAGCAAGATCTCTATTGCTTTTTACAAAGTGGCTCGCTATGTTAAAGGAGTTTCATAGCGAGACAACTTTAAAAAAAGCAACGGAGAAAGGAAGATCTCCGTTACTTTTTTAAAGCTGTCTCACTATGTTAAACTCCTTTAACATAGCGAGACAGTGACTAAACAGCAACCGAGATCTTGCGTTCTCCGTTGTTGTAAAAAAAGACATACTAATGGAAAATGTCCGGGCAGCCGGACCTTTTTCCATTAGTATAAGTCTGATTTACAACATGCACGCTGACCAATCAGCGTGCACATTTTGGAAAATTAATGGGGGGTCATTGTATAATTGCATATATCCCATGGGTCTCTGATACAAGAGGTTTGGGAGGTCACTCAGTGGAGGTTCTAACTTTGCTGGAGTTTTCATTTTGTTTTTACTAATTCATGTAATAGTGGAATTTTTTTTTAGGTTTTGACTGAATTTTGATAAATTGTGAAAATTATATGTATGGTTTTATTTCAAAGTTTTTAGGTATTTTATAGTGACAAATATGTTTTACTGGATCAGAAATCAACTGGCCAACAAGATGTTTTTTTTTAAATGGTTGGTAATATTTGTAATGTTTATACTCTGAAGATCTGCTGATGTGATACGAATGTACTTACTTTGTTAATAACAGCATTCCAACTTGAACTAATGGAGCATGGACTTTGCTCTGTTTTTTATACACTCTATATCAGCTGGTCTTAGTATTCACAGGACACCTTTTCTGATCCCAATCCCAAGCTTTAAAAGTTTCAGAAATCTGTTCAAAATTAGCCCTGTTTGTTAAAGATTTAGCTGAATTAAGTAATTCTGCCTATTGTAGCAACATGTTTTAGCTAATTTGGCATATAACATTTAGATAGGTTTCGGTTTGATCATTACCCTAGTATTTTCCTCCTAAATGTTAATGTTTTTCAAACTTGTATTTCATGCTGCTGTTTTACCACTTCCTGTTTGTTCACCAGACAGTGTCATTTGATATAAATATGCCTCTTGCTGTTGATGAAGTTCAGAATTATCTCCTCCTGTTTATAATATGTACTATTTTAAACTGCTTTCTATTTTGTTGCATTTATTATTCCTACAGTGTTTACATAGGATGTCCAGATATTTGTCTCCTATTTTTGGGGTGTTTGTCATTACATTTTAGTTTTTCTGGCAAATTATTGAGGATGGAAGTCACTATATAGGGATGGAAGTCATTAAATATAGACAGATATTTGAATTTCAGACTTCATATCATTCAGAATATGCATGCTACCCCAAACCATGTTATTCTACCAAATGGCTAAGTTTATAAAAGCAATATTTAAATCTATATGTTTGGGCCTTTGTCATCCATTATTTTTAGCTTTGCCTGGAATTCTTATGCTTAGAGGTTGAGACCTATGGGAAGCATGGAAGATTTCATTACTATATCTTTTATCATCTTTTGCTATCATTCACGGTATTTGATCAGTCCTATATCAACTGTTTGAATTGCTGTTTAGAAGTATGTGACCAGCTGTGATCTATATTTATTAACCTATCCATCAATTTTTGATTTTTTTATGTTTTTATTTTCTGAGGAAGCCTATAACGGTGCAACCTTGATTTGCTGTTTTTTGTTGCTGAACATCAGAATAAAGCCATATTTATGAGTAATTTGTTTGGCATTGTTTTCAATTTATAATCTGTCTATATATTGAGAGAGAGAGGTAACTGTAAACATAAAGTATTGACAGTTTTTATTAACTTACTGATGCATTTATTTGTATTGAAATCTAAACTTAGATATAATATAGTGCAACCACCCCCTAAAATGTTAATCACTCTTCAATGGTCATAATTTCAGTTTCCATTTCCACTGCTCTGGAAAAGAATCCCCATCTACATAAATCAAAGCTCATCCCTGCCCATTGTCAAGCACAACTTGGATCCATGGATTAGAAACAGAATATTTACTCCAGGACTTTTCTCTGTGCTACTAATGGACAGGGGTAGCTCCTAAATGCTTTATCCCATGCATGGGCCCATTCAAATTATATATGGAATGGTAAGGTATGATCCCAGTTATTCTCATGAGGGGTGATATATAATTATCAACCATGGGATGCATAAGGTCAATCTCTAACCAAATGGGACAGGTTAATTCGAGCACAAAAAGGAAAATTGGCTAGGCTTAAAATGTCCAGCAAGGGTAGATAGCCTACTACTTTTCTATGAACCTATGGAGGTGGTTACAGAAGACATTTAGTAGGGGGTGGGTAAGGCAGAACTGTCAAAAATATAAGCACAAGTTAACAAACTAGTTGCTAAGGACAAGTAACAAGGAAATTCTGCTGCAGGGCACCCTGAATCATGGCCTAACCATCATCCTGGATATGTTTTTAACAGAAGATGAGAAGCTGTTGCCTAACTGTGTATCAGAGGTTTTTCTTAGTGGTTCTTGACTGGGGTAGAGGTCAAGTCCCCTTGTGTAAGGCCTATCACTATAGTGTGAGGTTTCTGCACTGTATAGTCATATCCCAACATATTTCATGTTTCGTTCAGTACCCATGATGCATTCTCACCCCCACACGGGGGAGGCAGGCAAAGGATATGTTATTGGGTGGTGCTGCTATTCTCCCACAGTGGAAGGAAATTCTGCTAGATTACTTATGTCTGTCTGTCTGTAAACATGTAAGGGAATAGTGAGCTGATATTGCACTGGCTTACAGGTCCTGCTGGAGGAATCTCTGTATCCAGTTATGGTATACATGATGAGGATAGTCAGAGCACTGGAAAAGGAAGTCGTGTGTCCACAACTGCTGGAGATGATGCTGACACTGCACTGGGGCAAGCACAGGGAATGGCTTGACATTTTCATTTGCAATTACAAAGCAGGCCTGCCTCTGACACTGGCAGAAATGATGGCATGCCTTGTACCAACACTGAGCACATTGTAGTAGGCCCAATACTGGATTCTTCTACAAGCTTTCCTTGGGTATCTTCCTAAGACAACTCTGTCCCACCTGTTGGGGCTTGACACATGCAAGTCAGGGTCAGGGCTCCTCAGCAGACCACTCTTTCACATTCAATAGTGTTTCTTCTGTGGCTGAAGGAGGTAGCACTCAGATGAGTGATGTTGCAGCACCTCAGGACTCTAGGAATGGACCTGCCGAGATGCCCCACAGCAGCAGTGTCCATGCTGGAAGACTCAGGCTGGGTCTGGGAAGGTTGCAGCTACTACGCCTGTAAATACCATGCAGATCTACTGAGGCTGATGATGTTGGTGCAGTTCTGCTCTTCATCCACACTGTATGCCAGGGACTGCACCTTATGGCTTGTGCCCTATGCAGCTGTTGTGTCATCTGATAGGAGGAACACCAGCATACAGCAGCTGTGCCATGTTGAAAATAGCCAGGACAGGCCATGTTATTTATGAAATGCATGACTTCAGAAAGTCAGTAAATGCTGTGTTGCATTAGCTTTCAATATTTAGACAGTCAAAGCTGTCACCGTCATGTACCCCTCCAAGATGGACTTCTATGCAAGCTAAGTATTCATCTGGTGTAGCTGCAGTGACCCTATTATGCACCATATCTTAACCCCTTGTACAGCTGCATATGTCTAGTTGGGTACTTGGGATACATTTTCCTCCTCTCTAGATAACAAAACATATTGCCATACATATATCTTAGTTTGGACTAAAATGCTGTGCAGATAGTGAGCATCACTGGTGAGGGTCATGTACCTCTTGTGCAGACTGGGATCAGAACACTGAGACTGCTACATCTTGTGGAAGACCTTGTAGTCCAGGCCGTTGTATTAATGCCATTGCTGTAGTAGCCAGTACCATGTGACTAGTTTTTGGTAATAATGAATCTAACTATGAACTCTTGCTAAACATTGCAGTACTTTACACATGACTGTACAACTGTTCTGTTTTATACAATATACATATGTATTTCATCCTATTACAGCACTATGGCTCCTATTGCATATGCATTTCTTTACAAGTACCACATTGTACCTTCATCTGAAGACTTTAATTGACTAGTGTATCTTGTATCTGATGTACTTGTTGCTGCCATCTTAACTATGTACTTGAAGTAGGTGGGTCATGGTGGTGATGGTGAGGATACTTTTCCATCCTCATTGCCTTCATCATTCTCTGGCTATGTCTGCAGAGTCCTCAGCATCATACAGTGTAGGATGCCTCCGGCTTTTGGAGCTGTGCACTGAGATATGTTACCAGAGTTGTCCAGATAGTAGAAATACATCTCTGCAGGTAGCCAGAGATGTGACCTATGACATTCTATCTATGGCAGTGAGGATAGTCATTGACATCCTGTGCATATGTGTGTCTGTGGAACATATGGGCTTGAGCAGTCATGGATCCACTGGATATCTGTCAGCACCTAATGCATGGAACATACCACTGGAATGCTACACATTGGTGTCCTTATTGCCTCTTGGATTGTGAGCACACAACTCTGTGGTGTCACTCCTGTGGTCACATATCACATGACAGCTGACTGAATAGTATGCGTGCCTACTGGGATAAGTATGTGTGCCACCTGTGCCTGGTTTCTGTATGTCTCATGTGTGCCATCCACTGCACCAAAGATGTTTGGTAGACAGTATACAGAGTGGAATCCTTGCATGATGGGGATTACTACCAACTATGTAACTGGGAATCTTATAGCAGGCAGCCCAGAAACTGCTGAGGGATGTGACTGACAGACACCAGAGATTTGCTTTTTGTGTCCCCTGTAGCTCTTTGGAAAGTGTCCATGGCCATGATGGTCCCAGCGATAATGATCCCGGTTTGCAAAGGTATTGGTCTATCTCCTGCACATGCCATTGTCAACATGTTACAGTTAGCACAACCAGTTGAATGTGTAGCTGTCCATACAGAACCTATCAAACTGCTCCTATCCTGTAAGACTAATGTACAGGATCTGCAGAAGGAAATAAAAACTTCCTTGTGTGGCAGTGATGCACAATTGGATACTGGGGTGCTTATGCTAAGATGGCAGCAACTTTGGCTAGAGTATGATTAACAAAATAGGGAAGTTATTGTACCATGCATTTCTGTCCTTCTGCACTTCACTGTGTGCACTTCTTTAGCTTCATAGACCATGATGATTCTAACCACCATAATGGTGGGTCATTTAAATGCTGTTTTCAAGCTCATTTTGTCAATATCTGTAGTGCACACTACCTCTGTCCTTGTTGATGATTTGCTATGGTGTTTGTATGCTCAGTGAAGCACGTATAGTTACAACACCTTTGTGCATACTGTTTATGAACAGGACCCACACATTTTTATGACTGTGTAGAGAAACTGACTATTGTAGATGAAGGTGTACAGTGAAGGAAATAAAAAAGAATAAAGAATATGAAGCAAACCAAAAAGGCAGTGATAAATAAACCTCAAGACAATAAACGGGATTATTAATACTAAGAGGGTGTGGGGGAGAATAAGTTTGGAGGTTAAGGAAAGAAACAGAACAGGGCATTTTGGAAACACAGTAGCCAGACAATAAAAGGTAGGAAATGAGCCTTACAACATTGTCATTGATGGCCACAACAAATACAGTGGAATCAGTGTATCTGCAAAATAGAGGAATGCAATGAGGTATTATTTGATTTAACACCTGAATAGGTTGCTTCCTGTAGTCAAAGGTATGGGGTTTGATTACTTCCTCCTCCATTTGCTTCTTGTTGAACTCTGAGCAAATCACTTGATCAGACTGTGTTTCCATATCTCACCAGAAAATGGACAGTTATGTCTAGTGGGCTTCCCTAGTTAACAAATGTATATAAAAAGAGAAAAAAAAAACACTTAAGAGAAGTGGAAGTCCAGCAGTCACACATGAATAAGACAGCCATTTGGTGTATATGCACATCACTCAGACTTTTGACAGCCTGGTTTATATGGATTTGTACATTTCATATGAAAAACAGTTCTTATTACTGTGCTGCTCAAGTCATTGTGTAATGGTTCATAAAGTCGAAGAATTTTTACTTATATGGTATCCAGGAGCTTTGAATGCAAACATAAAAGGATAAATACTATGCATCTGATTTATTTCTATACTTAGTAGGTCAAGAGAAATAAAAAAGAACTTGAGATGCCATGTCCCAATTGTTGTTACATAAAAAGTATGCGTTGTCTACCAAGTGAATGTGCTGGTAGTATTTATGTGAGTGGGTATTAAATACTAGGGTACAACATACATAGTAACACCAAAATATATGGACTAAGTTAACACATCATTCAGAAGATCAGAAACAAAATTCTCAAGCTTGTAGAAGCTTGGTATCTTAGATACAGCAATAATCTTCACTGCTGTTCAAATAATTCTTTGAGTGAAAATCTTATCCATAAAGTAATAACAAACTGGTTATATTATAGAGGGCATTTTCAAGTTCAAGTCATTGATTTCAGTCAAAGTCAATACAATGTATTTAAAAATGCACTGTTTTAACTGTATTAATATTTCAGTAGACCTTCTGGGGGCATACTGTTATTAGCAATGATATTACTGTGATTTGCTCTCCTGAAAGATTTATTATACAGTCAATGGTTTTTAATACTGTAACATGGGAATACATACATAGCTCTGAAAACTTGCAAGACTTCTGTGTTTTATAAGGAAAGAAATGATAAGCGTTTTCCAGTAAATGTGTTATTATAGAACAAAGCCCAGATAATATGATACGATTGTTTATCTGCAAAGGCTGGCC